>NW_015160845.1:3318-32601 GCF_001447785.1 Gekko japonicus | reverse complement strand
AAGCAAAAGGTGGGTGTGGCTGGATGACCACACTTCTGGTAACACTGGGGTGTGGCCTAATATGCTAATGAGCTGCATTGTCATGGGAGTGGCCTATTATGCTAATGAGTTCCTGCTGGGCTTTTTCTACCAAAAAAGCCCTGGTAACACGGGAAGCAGCTCCAAGTTAACCCTAATGAATACACACACACAAGAAGAAGAAGATATTGGATTTATACCCTGCCCTTCACTACCCAAGGGAGTCTCAGAGCAGCTTACAAACTCCTTTCCCTTCCCCTCCCCACAACAGACACCCTGTGAAGTAAAAGAAGAAGAAGAGACTGGATTTATACCCCACCCTTCACTACCCAAGGGAGTCTCAGAGCAGCTTACAAACTCCTTTCCCTTCCCCTCCCCACAACAGACACCCTGTGAAGTAAAAGAAGAAGAAGAGACTGGATTTATACCCCACCCTTCACTACCCAAGGGAGTCTCAGAGCAGCTTACAAACTCCTTTCCCTTCCCCTCCCCACAACAGACACCCTGTGAAGTAAAAGAAGAAGAAGAGACTGGATTTATACCCCACCCTTCACTACCCAAGGGAGTCTCAGAGCAGCTTACAAACTCCTTTCCCTTCCCCTCCCCACAACAGACACCCTGTGAAGTAAAAGAAGAAGAAGAGACTGGATTTATACCCCACCCTTCACTACCCAAGGGAGTCTCAGAGCAGCTTACAAACTCCTTTCCCTTCCCCTCCCCACAACAGACACCTTGTGATGTAGGTGGGGCTGAGAGAGCTCTGACAGAAACGGCTCTTTTTCGAGAACAGGTCTTATCAGAACTACAGCTTGCCCAAGGCCATCCAGCCAGGTCCAAGTGGAGGAGTGGGGAATCAAACCCGGTTCTCCCGGATTAGAGTCCGCACACTTAACCACGACACCAAACAAGCACACACACATTGCTGGGTTATAATTAACTGTTACTACTTCAGGAGAAAAGATTTGAGAGTCATTGTGGGTCACTTGTCGAAACCATCTGTTCGCTATCCCAAAGCAGGCAAGAGAGAAAATGGAATGTGCAGCATTAGGAAATGAAGAGCAAATAATATTGACTCGGTAATAATAGCACAGCTGAAAAATATCACCCAATGCTTATTCAGATGCTCGCCAGATGTGCGAGTGACACAATGCGTTGCCGAGCACTTCCCTGTTTGCCACTTCTCATGCAGAGTCTGAAGTGACTCACACAGTTTAGCCACGGTGGGATCGGTGAACTCCAGATGTTATCTGTGGGGGTTACATCTGCAAGCCCATCTCCAGAGCAGCAGCAGCCCCGAGACGTCTTGGTTCCTGAGGAAGAAATCCCAGATGGCATCTACATGGTACAAAAATATCATGTTTCCTGGTAATTTGGGGCAGGAAGGCGGGATGGTACGGTCTGATCTCATCAGTTTTCAGAAGCTAAGCAGGGTCGGTACTTGGAAGGGAGACCACCAAGGAAGGCTCTGCAGAGGCAGGCAATGGCCAATCACCTCTGCTTCTCACTTACCTTGAAAACCCCTTGCTAGGGTTGCCATAAATTGGTAGCTAAGCAAGGTCAGTACTTGGATGGGAGGGTTGGTACTTGGATGGGAGACCACCAAGGAAGGCTCTGCAGAGGCAGGCAATGGCCAACCACCTCTGCTTCTCACCTTGAAAACCCCTTGCTAGGGTTGCCATAAGTCTAAGCTAAGCAGGATCGGTACTTGGAAGGGAGCACCAAGGAAGACTCTGCAGAGGCAGGCAATGGCCAACTACCTCTGCTTCTCACTTACCTTGAAAACCCCTAGCTAGGGTTGCCATAAATTGGTAGCTAAGCAAGGTCAGTACTTGGATGGAAGGGTTGGTACTTGTATGGGAGACCACCAAGGAAGGCTCTGCAGAGGCAGGGAATGGCCAACCACCTCTGCTTCTCACTTACCTTGAAAACCCCTTGCTAGGGTTGCCATAAGTCTAAGCTAAGCAGGATCGGTACTTGGACTGGAGACCACCAAGGAAGGCTCTGCAGAGGCAGGCAATGGCCAACGACCTCTGCTTCTCACTTGCCTGGAAAGCCCCTTGCTAGGGTTGCCATAAGTCTAAGCTAAGCAGGATCACTGTGTTAAAATGTATAGAATAGTGTTTTTTCTTCGGTGAGTTATATTTCCCCCCTCTAAGTTCACCTGGAATAGCAGGAGGCCTGCCTCCTGGCCCCTGCTGCTGCTTAAATGAGCAAGCAGGAGAAAATGGAGGGGGGAATGAAGCCAGTTGGACCATGATGTCCCTTCTGTGTTTACCATAGAGGGGAATTCCTAGAGTGTTGTGGCGCCACTTCCCGGTAAAAACCCAAAAGTAATGTCACTATGCTGATCGATGCTTCCCTTCCCATGCCCCATCACCAAAAGCTCCCATGGGTTCACGGCGGAGGCCTGGCAACACTAATTGATTCACACATTATACAACTTGGTCCCGGAGGCCCTCATTGCAACTTCTTCAGCTTAGGGTCGCCAGTTCCCTCATTCCCTGCCACCTCTCTGAGCGGTGGCAGCAGAAAAATAAAAATTTTAAAGGGCCAATGGCATGACGACACTTCCATCACCCAGTAGTGGTCATGCCTCTCTAGGAATTGACTGAACCAATTGTATAAGCTTGAAGAGTTTTTTGGCGATTCCTAGAGAGGAATCTAGGAAAGGGTACATTAGGGATGGCTTCTCCCACAGCTGTTAATGAACGAGAAGATTCACGTCCTTCAGGTATTCCTACAGGTGTTGGACCTGATCCAGCACTTTCAAACGTGCCTTGGATTTCGCCTTAGGCAGAACTGGATGACATCTCCCTGCCCACGGAGTGCTTCAACCCACCAACATGCCAAGATGGAATGTCTGGTAGAACACGTAGCCAAATATCCACCTGCCCTCAACTGTTTTAATACGTTTTTTATATATAATGGCCCACGTCAATCCCAACGCACACTGGCAGAAGTTCCACTCAGTAATTACAGGTTACAGCCACACAGTTCTGCTTCTATACAGTCCTCAAAGCACTCTGCAGGGAGAGACTCCCCGGGGAGGAGGTAAGAGATGAGCCAACGGAGCCCTTTAAGGATCCTAGATCATTAAACCATTCCTAAGCAATGTTGTCTCAATTTGTTTGTTTTGGAGGAGGAAGCGCCAGGTGGAAAGGAGACTTTTTTTTCTTCTTTTCTGCTCGAACATGCAACATTCAGCTTTTTCAGTTGTTAATGGAGATGACGTCGTTCATATTGTGAGTTGCAACAGATCAGAGAGAGAGTAGAACTACAGACTGCGTTAATGAGACAATACAGGGTTGCCTGTTCTGGACTGGAAAATTCCTGGAGATTTGGGGGTGGAGCCTGGAGAGGGACCATTGGAGTCCGCCCTCCAAAGCAGCCATTTTTTCCAGGGAACTGATCTCTGTAGTCTGGAAAACAATTGTGATTTCGGGAGATTGCCAGCTTCCACCTGGAGGCTGACAACCGTTAGGTAACCAAGAAGAAGAAGAAGAAGAAGAAGAAGAAGAAGAAGAAGAAGAAGAAGAAGAAGAAGAAGAAGAAGAAGAAGAAGAAGAAGAAGAAGAAGAAGAAGAAGAGATTTGATTTATACCCCGCCCTTCACTACCCAAAGGTGTCTCAGAGCGGCTTACAAACTCCTTTCCCTTCCCCTCCCCACAACAGACACCCTGTGAGGTAGAAGAAGAAGAAGAAGAAGAAGAAGAAGAAGAGATTGGATTTATACCCCACCCTTCACTACCCGAAGGAGTCTCAGAGTGGCTTACAATCTCCTTTCCCTTCCCCTCCCCACAACAGACGCCCTGTGAGGTAGATGGGGCTGAGAGAGCTCTGACAGAAACGGCTCTTTTTCAAGAACAGCTCTTATCAGAACTACGGCTTGCCCAAGGTCATCCAGCCAGGTGCGAGTGGAGGAGTGGGGAATCAAACCCGGTTCTCCCAGATTAGGGTCCGCACACTTAACCACTACACCAAACTGGAGCATGGGTTCGGGCCAGACAAATGGAAGTGGACAATAAGGCAAGGGAAAAGAGGATCTGAGTAGCATGTTGACAAAAACAAGCCTTTCTTTAAATCGGGGATCTTCAGCGTGGTGCCCGTGGGCTTCTGAACGGCCACTGGAGATCTGACTGGCTGTACAGATGAAAAGAATGTTGCTTCAGTGGCGGGTGCCACTACAATAGCGTATCACAGCTAATCCTATCACACCTGCTATTGTCATTTGCCCGCTAATGTCATTCAGGGAAAACACCATCAAAAAAAAATGCCAACAAATGCCAAAACTCTATTTAACAATTATAACGTTGGTGGTGCCACAACATCAAATTGAGTGCATACTGATATTATAAACAAAGCATAGGGTACAATGTTTCCTCCTTCAAAGATAAATATAAGCCCATGTAGTCCGTTGAACTCAGTAGGAGGAATCCACATTTTCAAAATATTTTCAAAAACAGCCTTCGCAAAAAAAACGCCCATTCCAGATACTTAAAGGAGACGTTTCCATCAACTTCTTCAGTTTGCCGGAGGGAGATACATCCCTCTGTGCTCTTCAGAAGTTACGATTCGCTCTTCACACGATGAACCTTGTTGTCAGGAGAAATTGTTGAAATCAGGTTCCAACGACATAGTCGGCAAACCACCAACTTTATCATTGTTAAATAGAGTTTATATATTTTGGGCATTTTTTGGATAGTGTTTTTCCTAGCGGATTTTGCTTTTTTTTGGATCTTTGTGATGCTAGGTTTCCCGGCTTTTCGGATGGCTAATGTCGTTTGGCGTAATTTCTGGGGGGGCTGAAGTTTACCAGCGATTACCAAACTGTCTCTCTGGAGGAAATGAAAGCTTGGAAGAGCAGACTGTGTGGTGTACCCAGGCTTATTTTGGGGCAGAAACGCAGAGGAACGGAGTTCCGGCTGGCTCCCAAGTTGGCTATGCCCAGCAGGAACTCATTAGCATAATAGGCCACACCCAACAGCAGGAACTCATTAGGACTGGCTACATTAGGGGTGTGTGGTCTAACATGCAAAGGAGTTCCTGCTATAAAAAAAGGCCCTGGGTTTTGACAACAAACAAGGTAAACAGAATAACAAGCAAAAGGTGGGTGTGGCTGGATGACCACACTTCTGGTAACATGGGGGTGCGGCCTAATGTGCTAATGAGCTGTGCTGTCAGGGGTGTGGCCCAATAGGCTAATGAGTTCCTGCTGTGGGGTGTGGCCTATTATGCTAATGAGTTCCTGCTGGGCTTTTTCTACAAAAAGAGCCCTGGTGTACCAATATAGTCCAGGAGAAGTGGAAGTCCTAGAGTGACGTCTCATCCCTGCTGAGCCCCTTCCTGTCGCTAAGCTCCACCCTCCCCAGGCAGACGGTAGAGTAGGGTTGCCAGGTCCCCCCCCCCCGGTGCACGGGACAGCCCCCAGTTTCTGGTGCTCGCTCCTGGCACCAGCTAGCTGGCCAGCGGGGGAGAGTTACCGCTCCCAACGCAATGTGCCTACATCACTATTGTCGGGGGCAATGCTCTGGTTTTGGGGCAAAACTCTATGGTAGAATGAGCTTCAAACCATAGAGTTTTGCCCAAAAACTAGAGCGTTGCCCCCGACGTCTCTGATGTGTCTACGTCGCTTCCGGCTGACATAGGCATGTCATCCCTGCCATTTCCATGTCATCCAGAGGTGAAGTAGCCACAGTGTGCATTTTCCCTCTCCTTTCTCAGAGCATCCTGGTAAGTCCCCCGGCCAGCTTGTCATTCAAACCTGGCAACCCTAGATCTCCGGGAATTTCCCAAGCCAGAGGTGGCGATCCGACCTTTGCAGCAGGATATCATACATCTATTTTGTATTACTTCGGGGTTGTAATGTATTCAATAGCTGCCATTGAATGCATGATGTATGTGAAACATCTAATCGACTTGCCATGTTGAGCTTCGTCCTGGGCTAGGATCCAAATCCATCCAATCGCATTGCTAGCCCAGGAAGCACCTAGCCAATCCCCTTACAGCAAGCTCCCTGAGCGGGAACGTCCGTGATTGGTCTTTATGTGTACAACCTTATCGGTTGGTAATTGTACAGTAGGCGTGGCTACATTAGCTGTTCTGGCTATCAGATGTTGATCCGTATTGGAGTTGTGTTCGAGTTGATGAATAAAGCTGAATCTTTGCTGAATCACTCTCCGACTACTTTGTTAAGCGAGCGACTTAACAGGGGTTAAGTCAGATTTCTCGTGTGGCATTGATTTTGGCAGACTTCTCTCCTTAACGTACAATGGTGGGAGCCGCTCATGAATACATGCTTGTCTTGGCCGACTCTCTTTTGGGAGTGTTCCCTTCAGGAATCACCCAGCCATCAAACGCTGATTCTGTGTGAACCAGCTCAGGTCAACCTTCGTCTGTCCACCCCCCCACCCCACCCCCATAGCCGGAAAGCCATATAAGCGATTGAAACCGGTTTGGTCCAGACCGCTTTTGTTCTTAGTCTAGGAAGCTGACCCAATAACCCAGTGAAAGAGAGATGAAGGAAAGCAAACAGTCAACTGGGACGCCCTTGGGCCAGCGGAAAACGAGGCCAAGGATAAGAAGGCAACACCCATCTCCTTCGGGAAGCACCCCTGCTGGGAGGAATTTAAAGCAAGGAGCCATCTTGGAAGATTCCCCCCCCCAATGTAATGGTTAGGAGCAGCAGACTCTGATCTGGGAAAACTGGGTTTGATTCCCCACTCCTCCACATGCAGCTGCTGGTGTGACCTTGGGTCTCTCATAAGCTCTTCCAAAGCTGTTCTCTCAAGGGCAGTTCTCGAGAGCAGTCGTCGAGAGAGCTCTCTCAGCCCCACCTCCCTCACAGCGTGTCTGTTGTGGGGAGTGGAAGGGAAAGGAGATTGGAAGCTGCTCTGAGAGTCCTTCGGGTAGTGAAGGGCGGGGTATAAATCCAATCTCCTCTTCTTTTTCTTCTTTTATTGGGATATTTGGTTAATATAGCAGAGTTTTGCCCAGTCATAGAAGCGTGATGCTGAGTGCAGTAAATAAATCTCCCAAGAAGTACATTGCAAAAAAAGATAAACTTATATTCATTCAGGGGTCATTTCCTGCAGGAGCGCACAGGAACGGAGCTCCAGCAGTAAAGAGCCCAGGGGGCGGGCACATGCAACAAGCCCCGCCCCCTGCTCCCAGCAGCCCTCAGCCAGAGCAAGAAGCAGCCAGGTAAGCTGCAGAGCTCCCCCCGGCCCCCCGGTCCAAAACAGTCCAGTGACACCTTTAAGACCAAGTTTTATTCAGGTACAAGCTCTCCCTCCTCTGTGAGGGACAGATTTACACTCCCCCCCTATAGCTAGCAATCCATAACAGTCCAGTGGAGCCTGAGCGGTGGGTGTTGCCTTCTGACACACTTCCAGTGATGTCAGGGGGTGTGGCACATGCAAATAAGTCATGCTAATGAGCTATGCTAATGAGCTCCTGCATCTCTTTTTCTACGAAATGACCCCTGTATTTATTCAAGTAGACCCGGTTCAAGTTCAGGTTGCAGTCGAAAGGAGAGAGAGAAGCCTGATCTCAAGAGTACTTTCCCTATGACAAATGGCCAGCCAGTCCGGCATCAGGTGCGTGGGAGCATGAGGGCATCTCGATCTACAGGAGAGACCTGCAGAGACCTGTGTCTCCGTGGAAGGCCATGTGCAGAGAGGGAGAGGACAAAGTGAGCAAGAGAGGAGGGGACAGAGGGCAGCTCCCAGGTTAAGACAAAGAGAGCCACCCCATTCAAGGAGATAACCCCTATGCACACATGACGTGATGTCGTGCCCCCCCCCCAGTGCTCAGGCATGCCGAGTTGCTCACTGCAACAATTTCAAGATGAAATTTCAGGCTTCCTGGCAGGGATGTGTGGTGACAGTGGGCCTCTTGGGTCCCCTTCCCCTCTCTTGTGTCCCCCCCACCCCGTCTTGCTCACATAGACATCTGAGTCAACCCCGCTGCCTGTTCCGGTGCGGACAGAGATTCACGTAGGCAGCTGTTTGAATAACCACCCACAGACAGACAGGTGGTGCGTTGTATGTATTTAGAAGCCTTCCGCATGCACAGAGAGTGGAGGCAAAACCTGCAAACATGTCTTAAACAAAATGATGACCGACTCAAACGTCAAAAACAAAACAAAACCCTGAAGTGTTATAGTGGTCTAGCGCTCAGGGGTCATTTTGTAGAAAAAGAGGTGCAGGAGCTCATTAGCATAACTCATTAGCATAACTTATTTGCATATGCCACACCCCCTGACATCACCGGAAGTGTGTCAGAAGGCAACACCCACCGCTCAGGCTCCACCGGACTGTTTTGGATTGCTAGCTATAGGGGGGGAGTGTAAATCTGTCCCTCACAGAGGAGGGAGAGCTTGTACCTGAATAAAACTTGGTCTTAAAGGTGCCACTGGACAGTTTTGGACCAGGGGGCGGGGGGGGCTCTGCAGCTTACCTGGCTGCTTCTTGCTCTGACTGAGGGCTGCTGGGAGCAGGGGGCGGGGCTTGTTGCATGTGCCCGCCCCCTGGGCTCTTTACTGCCGGAGCTCCGCTCCTGTGCACTCCTACTAGTGCTCAACTTAGAACGTTTTTTAAAAAGTTCAAGGGAGATCGTGTGTCGGAAAAGAGCAGGAGGGAAAGCACTGTGCTGTTTGAAACGGCCATTTCCCTTCAGAGACGGCTCATTAATGGGGTGAAGTTTGCTGTACGAAACCGTCGTTCCTGTATCACTGTACTCAGAACCAGGCCAACAACGGATAACATCCGGTTTAGAATGGTAATGTGAAAGAGGCCATCTTCCCTTTCCATCTGCTTTGTGTCCCCCACGACATTGGGCTGCTCAGCACCGGCATCTAGAGACACGTTGCCAGGAATAAACTGATTTCATCCTTTCACATATACGAGCCGCCAGGGGTCATTTCGTAGAAAAAGAGCTAGGGGGACTCATTAGCATAACTCATTAGCATATGCCACACCCCCTGACATCAGGGGCCCCGCGATGGACCTGCAAGGCCAGCAGGAGTGCGAGGAAGCCCCGCCAAGGCCCTCCCTGGCCCCAGGCAGGCAGGGGTGGGGAGAGGCGGGGAGGAAGCAATTTACCCTCCCTCTTCTCCTGCCTCCTCCTGGTTGAATGAGGGCTGGAAGCGGGGCGGCCGGAAGCAGGGGGCGGGGCTTCATCATGTGCCCCGCCCCCCCCCCTCACCAGGGAGAACTGCGATCCCCCGCGATCCCCCCCGAAATGACCTCTGCAAGCCGCATGCAAAGAGAAAAAGCAAATGTCAGACTGCGCCACTCCACCCTAAGGAAGGGAAACGAAGGAATCCTTGAGCGTGTGAACCAGTCCATACAAATATTGTTGTGGTTAATCACAGCCTTTGACATATAGCTGAACCCTTCTCCTGAAATGGCAGCGTGACCTTTGACTTCTCCACCCACATCCTGACACAAAGCTTACCCGGCACCTTTATAAGACATTTAATCCTTCACTGTATTCCAAAATCAACTGACCAAACCTGTTTCTTTGAGTCAACACATAAAGACAGCGATCCTCTTGGTGGTTACCAAGTTAGTAATTCGTCAGTGTGCAAAGCTGTCTTTGAACAGAACCCTCAGTCGGAACGCATACATTATGGGGACCAGGTGGAGGCCATTTTGGATAATTCCAGTTCATAACTATGGCTAGGCCAATGTAGTGTAGTCAGGGCTTTTCTTGTACAAAAAGCCCAGCAGGAACTCATTAGCCTATTAGGCCACACCCTTGACAGTGCAGCTCATTAGCATATTAAGCCACACCCCCATGCCTTCCCTCGGCTTGCCCGGGCACCCCGCGGCTGTTGGGAGCCCGGGCAAGGGCCCCCCCCCCAGCCAGGCTGGGGAAGGCATGGGGAGGCATTTAAATGGGCCCCCCGGCCCGCCCACCTCGGAGTTGTCGGGGGGGGCGCTCTCCAGGCCTTCCCTCTGTAGCCACGCATGCAGAGGTTTTGGCCGTAGTGGGCGTGGCCAACTCTGAAGCCAGCCAGAACTCCATTCCTGTGTGTTCCTGCCCCAAAATAGCCCTGAGTGTAGTGGTTTAGAGCTAGGGGTGCCAGCTCTGGAGAAACATATGCCATTAAGTATGTACTGACAATCTGGAGTCACAATATTCTGACACAACTTACATCAGTACATAGTATCCTATTTTATATTTTTATATTTCTAAGAATGAAGTTTCTAATAAACTGGTGGGTAGTTTTCCTTCCTTTGGTTTACCCACCAGTTTATTAGAAACTTCATCCTTAGAAATAAATCTAAGGGCGGGGTATAAATCCAAACTCTTCTCCTCCTCCTCTTCTTCTTCTTCTTCATCATCATGAATTCTGCCTGGAATTCGTTGTGGGAAGGGTGAGATTTTTTTAAAAAAATAACTCGGTAGCCTCCATTGTCTGCAAGTTACCCACTCTGCAGTCAATGCAGGAGCATTAGAGCAGGAAGTGGCACAGGATTGGCTAAAAATATCATGTGATTACCTGGATCAGGAGAATTAGCGGACGTGTGGCGCTCACAGCCTGGCTCAAATGTAGGTTGTCAGCCCCCAGGTCCCAGTGAGGGTTCCCCTGCTTTTGGGAACTGATCCAGTGCCTGCCAGCTGACCAGCAGGAGAAACCACACACACACAAACAGGGATGGTGGTCACACGACATCCCCAATGTGATGATGTCACTTCCAGGTGACATCACTGAACTACGGATGTCGTGTGGCGATGCTCTGGTTTGGGGGCAAACTCTATGGTTTTGAAGGCAACCCCCCCCCCCAGTTTTGCCCCAAAACCAAAGTCGCTGTCGCTGTCGCTGATGCAATGATGTCACTTCCGGGCGATGTCATTGTGTCAGGGATGTCGAGAGCGACGTCCCGCCCACCCCAGGATGCCCCCCAAATCTCCTCCCCCCCGCCACAACAGCGAGGGGATTTGGCAACCCTACTCAAATGCAGTTTTGCCAACCTCCAGGTGGGGTCTGGAGATCTCCCGGAATTACGACTGTTCTCCAGATGACAGAGATCAGTTCCTCTGGAGAAAAGGGCAGCTTTCGAAGGTGGACTCTGTGGCGATATACCCCACTGAAGTCCCTCCCTTCCTCAAACCCTTCCTTCCCCTCCCCTGGTGCCAACCCCCAAAGCTCCAGGAATTTCCAACCTGGATCTGGCAACTCTACTCACATTACCTGATGCTTCTTCCCTCTGGCCGGCAGCCCCAAGGGTACAGGAATATGGAAACAGTACTGGATTTGGGCTCCACGTTTGGGCCCTGCAGCAGCCGACACCAGCAAGCATTTGATACGTTTGGTGCAGTGGTTAAGTGTGCAGACTCTAATCTGGGAGAACCGGGTTTGATTCCCCACTCCTCCACTTGCACCTGGCTGGATGGCCTTGGGCAAGCCATAGTTCTGACAAGAGCTGTCCTTGAAAAGAGCAGTTTCTGTCAGAGCTCTCTCAGCCCCACCTACCTCACAGGGGGTCTGTTGTGGGGAGGGGAAGGGAAAGGAGTTTGTAAGCCGCTCTGAGACTCCTTTGGGTAGTGAAGGGCGGGGTATAAACTCAATCTCTTCTGAGACTCGGACCTCTCTCTCTCTCTCTCTCTCTCTCTCTCTCTCTCTCTCTCTCTCTCTCTCTCTCTCTCGAAAATATTTTTTTTTTAACAAACGGAACAACCAACCAACCAACCAACCAACCAATGCAAATACATGTAAAACTTGGGGTGTCATTTACATAATTATTTTAACTCTTTTCTACCTTATATTTTTTAATGAAAAATGTTTATTAAGTCAGCATTAAGTCAGCACACTTAACCACTACACCAAACGCGGACTCTAATCTGGGAGAGCCGGGTTTGATTCCCCACTCCTCCACATGCACCTGCTGGATGACCTTGGGCAAGCCGTAGTTCTGTCAGGGCTGTTCTTGAAAAAGAGCAGTTTCTGTCAAGAGCACTCTCAGACCCACCTACCTCCCTGGGTAAGGGAAAGGAGTTTGTAAGCCGCTCTGAGACTCCTTTGGGTAGTGAAGGGTGGGGTATAAATCCAATCTCTTCTTCTTCTTCTTTTACCTCACAGGGTGTCTGTTGTGGGGAGGGGAAGGGAAAGGAGTTTGTAAGCCGCTCTGAGACTCCTTTGGGTAGTGAAAGGCGGGGTATAGATCCAATCTCTTCTCTTCTTCTTCTACCTCACAGGGTGTCTGTTGTGGGGAGGGGAAGGGGAAGGAGTTTGTAAGCCGCTCTGAGACTCCTTTGGGTAGTGAAGGGTGGGGTATGAATCCAATCTCCTCTTCTTCTTCTTTTACCTCACCGGGTGTCTGTTGTGGGGAGGGGGAGGGAAAGGCGTTTGTAAGCCACTCTGAGACTCCTGTGGGTAGTGAAGGGTGGAGTATAAATCCAGTCTCTTCTTCTTCTTCTAACCATGGCCCCTTATTAATATCAGTTATGGGTGTAGGTCCAAAATAACCTTTGCCTTCTGGCTTTAAAAATCCCAAGACTATAGGAATAAAATGTCCCAATAACGCTTGGCTTCAGAAGGTCAGATCTGAGGGGAAATGAATTGCCTTTCACAATTGCGTGGCTCAAGTGGTTAAGACGCTAAACTGCAGGCTGTGGAAGGTCAGTAGTTCAGCAGTTCGAGACCCGGGTGCCGCATGATGGAGTGAGCTCCCGTCTCTAGTTCCAGCTCCTGCCAACCTTGCAGTTTGAAAGCAAGAAATTGCAAGTAGATAAATAGGTACCACTTCGGTGGGAAGGTAACAGCGTTCTGTGCGCCTTGGTGTTTAGTCATGCTGGCCACATGGCCATGGAAACATCTTCGGACAGCGCTGGCCCTTCGGCTTTGAAACGGAGATGAGCACTGCAACCCTAGAGTCGGATTCGACTGGCTTTCGAGCAAGGGAACCTTTACCTTTACCTTCAGAAGGTCAGATCTGAGGGGAAATGAATCACCTTTCACAATGAAGTCAGGGTCCATGGTCAAAGCCAAGAACTGATAAACGGCATTCTCTGCATGGGAACAGTCTACCGTCCCAGATACACCAGAACTGTATTTCGGCCATAAAACATGACTCAGCTTTTGCAAGACAAATAATCAAAGCTATTGACATTTCCTTTGCAAAGGCAGTTCCCAGATGACATAATAATTAATCCAGAAAGAGGCGTTTGGTCATCTCCTAGATAGTGCCAGCAAATCCATACCAATCTTTACACCTGTTCCAGATAGGTTTGCCAACCTCCATGCTGTACCTGAAGATCTATGTTCTTATAAACATCTTTAGAAGGGGATTAAATTGATTCAGGGGAGGATAGGTTGATAAGTGGCTACTAGCCATGGTGACAGAGGGGAACCTCCACATTCAGAAGCACTAAACGTCTGAGTCCCAGAGCCAGGAGGCAACTTCAGGGGAAGGTCTTGGCCTCTACGCTCTGGAGGAACTGGTTGGCCACTGTGTGAGACAGGATGCTGGAGTAGATGCACCACTGGTCTGATCCAACAGGGCTCATCTCCTTGGATTACAACTGATCTCCAGGCAATTGAGATCAGCTCACCTGGAGAAAATGGCCATTTTGGAAAGTGGACTCTATAGCATTATACCCTGTTGTGTATTAAGTTGGCCACTGCCACATGGGCCCGACCATGCACTCCTACAGACCTTCTGACCTTCGGTCCTAGAACAATAGCCAGCTCAGATCCTAGCGCGGACCAATAGGTTTGCACGGATCCGGACAGGAAACTATGGGGAATGTGGACGGGTACATAGAACCTGGAGCTGCGGTGGCTCAAGGGGTTAAGATGCTGAACTGCAGGCTTTGGAAGGTCGGTAGTTCAGCAGTTCGAGACCCGAGTGTGCCGCATGACGGAGTGAGCTCCCGTCTCTCATTTCAGCTCCTGCCAAACTAGCCGTTTGAAAGCAAGAAATTGCAAGTAGATAAATAGGTACCACTTCGGTGGGAAGGGAACAGCGTTCCGTGCGCCTTGGTGTTTAGTCATGCCGGCCACGTGACCACGGAAACGTCTTCGGACAGCGCTGGCTCTTCGGCTTTAAAACGGAGATGAGCACCGCAACCCTAGAATCGGGCTCGACTGGCTTTCGGGCAAGGGAAACCGTTACCTTTACCTTACATAGAACCTATCACGTGAATGGGGGGGGGGGGGTAGACTAGAATATAAGCCGGCTGCGGACCGGCTAGTTTACCTTTGTTTTCCAATATAATCAATAAATGTGAGCTGATTTCACCATGCTACGCCTGGAACTCCAGTACTTTTCATACCCCATTGAACTCTCCTCCCTCACCAAAACCCCACCCTCCTCAGGCTCCACCCCCAAAATCTCCAGGTATCTCCCAACCCAGAGCTGGCAACCCAGATTCTAAATGTACACTCCATGCATATTCTAGTGCCTCTTTTCCTGTCAATTGGCCACATTGTCTTGTTACAGGCCAGATCCCAACTCTATACCAACAGGGCCTCAGCTCCAGACCTGCACCAATCAGGATACAACCCAGGGCTACTTTTGGGCAGGAACGCACGGGAACGGAGTTCCGGCTGGCTCCCAAGTTGGCCACGCCCAGCAGGAACTCATTAGCATAATAGGCCACACCCAACAGCAGAAACACATTAGGATTGGCTACATTAGGGGTGTGTGGCCTAACATGCAAAGGGTTCCTGCTACAAAAAAAGCCCTGGGTTTTGACAACAAACAAAGTAAATAGAATAAGAAGCAAAAGGTGGGTGTGGCTGGATGACCACACTTCTGGTAACGTGGGGGTGTGGCCTAATATGCTAATAAGCTGCTATCTCAGGGTGTGGCCTAATATGCTGATGAGTTTCTGCTGTTGGGTGTGGCCTATTATGCTAATGAGTTCCTGCTGGGCTTTTTCTACAAAAAAAGCCCTGATACAGCCTAAAACTTACCAAATGACAGTAAGGTTCCAAAGGTCACAGTCCAATGCCAGAAAAGATCCCAATTCTACACCAAATGGGGCCAATAGCAATTCTTCCCCACCAGGGTAGATTCAAGGGTATAAGAAGGGCTCCCTGGACCCTTCGTCCTTTGTTGATGGACCCCATCCAGAACCTTTCCCAGTCAGCCTAAACAGAACTTTGGGCCCTTTCTCTTCGAAACAAGCAGTGTATGATTTATTGTCTCCCATTCTACTCGCCTTCCCAAATTTATTTCATGTCCTTCTTCCCGGTCCCAGTTTGGTGTAGTGGTTAGGAGTGCGGACTGTAATCTGGGAGGACTGGGTTTGATTCCCCACTCCTCCATATGCAGCTGCTGGCGTGACCTTGGGCGAGCCACAGTTCTCTCAGAGCTGTTCTCTCAAGGGCAGTTCCCGAGAGAGTTCTCTCAGCCCCACCTACCTCACAGGGAGTCTGTTGTGGGGAGGGGGAGGGAAGGCGATTGTAAGCTGCTCTGAGACGCTGACTGAAGGGCAGGGTATAAATCCAGTCTCCTCCTCCTCCTCCTCCTCCTCCTCCTCCTCCTCCTCCTCCTAGATGTTCCACTTCTCATTACAGACTGGCTTGTCTTGCTTACAAATGACTCTGCTCTGTTGCAACATAGTTAGGGACTCTCTTCCCGCCGCCCTAAATTCCATTCCTTTACACAGGTTAGTTTGCTCTGGACTAGCCAAGTGGGAGGAGGATAAAATCTGGATTAAAAGCAGGGCTATTTTTGGGCAGGAACGCACAGGAACGGCGTCCCGGCTGGCTCCCAAGTTGGCCACGCCCAGCAGGAACTCATTAGCATAATAGGCCACACCCAACAGCAGAAACTCATCAGGATTGGCTACATTAGGGGTGTGTGGCCTAACATGCAAAGGAGTTCCTGCTACAAAAAAGCCCTGGGTTTTGACAACAAACAAGGTAAACAGAATAACAAGCAAAAGATGGGTGTGGCTGGATAACCACACTTCTGGTAACATGGGGGTGTGGCCTAATGTGCCAATGAGCTGTCAGGGGTGTGGCCCAATATGCTAATGAGTTCCTGTTGTTGGGTGTGGCCTATTATGCTAATGAGTTCCTGCTGGGCTTTTTCTACAAAAAGATCCCTGAAAAAGTAATTTTAACTGGGTGTTTTGTTTAACATAACACAACAACACATTAGGATTGTAGGAAATGACAGGTTTTGTTTGGTTTTCATGATGCAACTACCCACTATCTCAGTTCTCCACACTTGATTCCTTATTTCTAGTCTGGTAATTAATAATTATTGCATGGCAGTGTGTGTAGTATAGCCTGGAAGAAGAAGAGATTGGATTTATACCCAACCCTTCACTACCCGAAGGAGTCTCAGAGCAGCTTAGAATCTCCTTTCCCTTCCCCTCCCCACAACAGACACCTTGTGAGGTAGGTGGGGCTGAGAGAGCTCTTTGGTGGACTGCCCTTTAGAGAACAGCTCTGAAAGAACTTGTAACTGACCCAAGGTCACACCAGTAGCTGCATGTGGAGGAGTTGGGATTGGGGAATCGAACCCAGTTCTCCCAGATTACAATCCATGCTCCTAACCACTACACCAAACTGGCTCTCAAAAAACGGCTGATCCGAAGATGGTCTGGCAGCCAGAAGCACTAGCTCTTTTAGCGTTATGCACCACTAGGTGGGGAGCTAGACTCGCTTTTAAGGCAAGAGACGTTTCAGAGGTGGTTTGCCATTGCCTGCCTCTGCGTCACAACCCTGGTATTCCTTGGAGGTCGCCCTTCCAAAAACTAGCCAAGGTTGATCCTGCTTAGCTCCCGAGATCCAACAAGATCAATACCCGATCTAGTCTGGTAACTTGTTAGGATAATAAGGTTACTTGCTGGTTAAGGGCTTTGTCTCCCTTCTACCCTTCCTTTGTCTGAGAGCTACTGTGCCAAAACAGGCCCTACCCCCCAGTCACTGATCAGCTGGCCGGTGGGGGGACTTACCAGGACAAAGGAAAAGGCCTAGGCCTCATGGCCAGTGCAGCACAGGAGGTGATGTCATCACACCAGCAACGTCCGAGTGACACTCTGGTATCTGGGCAAAAACTCTGTGGTAGGAGCCCGTTTTACCATAGAGTTTTTGCCTGAACACCACAGCATCGCCCAGACATAACTGGATGCAGGGCTATTTTTGGGCAGGAACGCACAGGAACGGAGTTCTGGCTGGCTCCCAAGTTGACCACGCCCAGCAGGAACTCATTAGCATAATAGGCCACACCCAATAGCAGAAACTCCTTAGGATTGGCCACATTAGGGGTGTGTGGCCTAACATGCAAAGGAGTTCCTGCGACAAAAAAAGACCTGGGTTTTGACAACAAACAAGGTCAACAGAATAAGAAGCAAAAGGTGGGTGTGGCTGGATGTCGACACTTCTGGTAACACGGGGGTGCAGCCTAATATGCTAATGAGCTATGCTCTCATGGGTGTGGCTGGATATGCTAATGCGTTTCTGTTGCTGGGTGTGGCCTATTATGCTAATGAGTTCCTGCTGGGCTTTTTCTACAAAAAAAGCCCTGACTGGATGTCATTACCTGTGCAATGCCAGCAACAAGGCCTAGGCCTTTCTCCTCGTAAGTCCCCCCCATCCCCACAGTCCTGATCCAAATCAGCTCCCAGTGGAGAAGTCTCATGTGCACCGTGGATCATGAAGACCTGGGAAGACTCAGGGAAAAACATTGTTGTTGTTGTTCAGTCGCACAGTCGAGTCCGACTCTTCGCGACCCCATGGACTAGATCCCGCCAGGCCCTCCTGTCTTCCGCTGTCCTCTGAAGTTTGCTCAGTTTCATGTTCGTTGCATCTCTGACACTGTCTAACCATCTCATCCTTTGCCGTCCCCATCTTCTTTGACCTTCAATCTTTCCCAGCATCAGGGTCTTCTCCAGGGAGTGCTCCCTTCTCATTTGGTGGCCAAAGTATTTGAGCTTCAGTTTCATTATCTGGCCTTCCAGGGAACAGTCAGGGTTGATTTCTTCTAGGATTGACTGATTTGATCTTCTTGCAGTCCAAGGGACTCTCAAGAGTCTTCTCCAGCACCACAGTTCAAAAGAATCTATTCTTCGGCACTCGGCCTACATAACGTCTAGCTAAGCCAGGAATCTAAAATCTGAACCAGTTACGGTTTGCAGCAGACTTTTCTTCAGCCCGGTCGTTAGATCATATCCATGGACGTCCTTTCACTAGATTGTTTTGGAAACTTTATTTCACATTAGCTAATTCAACACAGCAGGTTGGGCTGGTGCGCTCTGTAACTCGAGATGTGTTTTTGCTAAGGTACCTGGATAACATTTGTTTCAGTATGGAGTCCTTCCCCTGATAAAGGCCGCCAGCTCATCAGCATTAGAGCAAACCGGTTCTTTCTTCTCAGCTGTTTTCCTTTTGAAAGCCAAGGCAAAACATTGTCCGCTTAATATGCTTTCAGTCTTGGGGGCAGGTCATCTTGATGATACAGTTACCAAGTCAATAGGATAGAACGATCCTTATAAAAGGACCCCTAGCTGGACGGCCAGTCACACTTCATGCAAATATCTGGTATAAATGTACAGTGTAATCTAAAAAAGAAGTTCCGGAAGGGGGAAATGGGACTTCATTATCTATATATCTAATAGCCAAGGGCTGGCCTTCGTACAGATAGGCAAATCAGCACGACTGTTACCATACAGTGTTATGCAAACAGTATAAAACTGAACTGGTTTTCACTCCGTGTTCCAACGCAAAGGACCTCAGCATACAGGTAAATGAGACCTGTGTCCACAGACACAGCCAATTCTGCTTTTATTCAAATACCTAAAGCTCAGGTTTTGTGTCTTTCTCTGAGAAGCTCTGTCTCATTCCTCCAGTTTGGTGTGGTGAAGAGCGCAGACTCTAATCTGGGAGAACTGGGTTTGATTCCCCCACTCCTCCACATGCAGCTGCTGGTGTGACCTTGGGTCAGTCACAAGTTCTCTCAAGGGCAGTTCTCGAGAGAGCTCCCCAACAAACTTTTATTAGCCACAAGGTATAGATAGGGTCTCTGGGGCAAGTGATGCTCTGTTTTCTTGGTGCTTGGGGGGGTCAATAGGGGGAGGGCTCCTAGTGTCCTGGCCCCACTGCTGGACCTCCTGATGGCACCTGGTATTTCTGGCCACTGTGTGACACAGAGTGTTGGCCTGGATGGGCCTTTGGCCTGATCCAACATTGGCGTCTCTTATGTTCTTATGTTCTTATCTCTGTTCTGACATCACTGAGAAGGTGGCCAAGTTTCTACACTCTGCTTTAAAGCTGCGCCAAAGGATTCCAGAGACATAATATTTTCACAGGTGTGTTTTAACCTGCTCTTAAATTGTACAATATAGAGATATAGTATTTTTAATAGGTGTGTTTTCAATCTACTCTTAAATCGTATAATCTGTATTGTCAATTTATGCCAATAAAGGTTAACTTGAATTTGAGAGAGCTCTCTCAGCCCCACCTACCTCACAGGGTGTCTGTTGTGGGAAGGGGAAGGGAAAGGGATTGTAAACCGCTCTGAGACTCCTTGGGGTAGTGAAGGGCAGGGTACAAACTCAATCTCTTCTCTTCGTCTTCTCCTACCCCTCATCAGCCAGTAGAGGGCACCATGAAACATCACAAGTTTGAGAATTGCTGATATAGAAGAACAAGCCCAACTGAAGAATAATCAGCAGGGTTTCTGCAAAAGGAAGCCCTGCCTCATCATCCTTTGCAGTTATTTGAGAGTGTTAATAAGCATGTTGATAAGTGTGGTCTAGTGTATATATACCATTATGTACGTAAGGGCTGTCAGCTCACGAATGACTTATGGAAACCCTGTCAAGGAGCCTTCAAGGCAAGCAAGAAGCAGAGGTGGCTTGCCATTGCTTGCTTCTGCAAAGTCTTCCTTGGTAGTTTCCCTTCCAAGTAACGATCCTACATAGTTTCCAAGATCAAGTTATAGCCTGTCGCCTTCCCTCCACATACATACGCAGACTTCCAGAAAACTGTTGATGAAGTCTTTCACTGAAGGTCCTTGACTAAATATGGAATAAGAGAATGGATCTTCTTGTGAGTTAATATTATTTAAACAACAGGAAGCAGAGGGCTGGTGTAGTGGTTAAGATCGTGGACTCTATTCTGGATGAACCAGGTTTGATTCCCCATTCCTCCACATGCAGCTGCTGGTGTGACCTTGGGCTAGTCACAAGTTCTCTCAGAGCTGTTCTCTCAAGAGCAGTCCTCAAAAGAGCTGTCTCGGACCCACCTACCTCACAGGGTGTCTGTTGTGGGGTGGGGAAAGGAAAGGAGATTGTAAGCCACTGAGATTCTGAGTGAAGAGCGTGGTATAAATCCAATCTCCTCCGTCTCCTCTTCTTCTAAATGGACATTTGTCACGATGGAAAGAATCTGTATTCAGACCAGTACTATTTAATTTATTCATAAATGATCTAGAATTTGGAGTGAGCAGGGAGTTCACAAGTTATCAGTGATTCCAAGTTAGGATAGTGAAGAGATTGTCAAGAACTCCAATAGGACCTTTCCAGACTGGGTGACGGCCCGGGGCAACCGTGTGGCAAGTGAAGTTCAATGTAAGTTAAAGATGAAGTTCAAATTAGGTCAAGAATCCTCAGCTTCCTACACTGGTGCGGTCTGGGCCAAGAACTCTTGGGATGTGCGGGATGGCTCAATAAAAACGTTGACTCAGTGTGTGCATTGGTGAAAAGGGTGCCAGAGACTATTCTGAAAAGGAGCGGAAATAAATTGCAGCACGCTTGTCTGGAGCTACAGCGCAGCCACATTTGAAATACTGTGCATAGTTTTGACTGCCACCTCTCAACAAGCGTATTTTCAAGGTGGGGAAGACGAAATTAACCAGGGGGTTGGAACACATTCCCTGTAAGAAATGGCTACACAGTTTTGAGCTTTCTAGTTTAGGTGGGGGGAAACTACTGGGGGGGGAGGATGACGAAGGTTTATAAAATGATGCGTTGCACGGAGCAAGGACGCAGAAGTCTTTCTACGACAGCCAGTGTGGTGTAGTCATTAGAACCCGGGAGAGCCGAATTCGAATCCCCCACTCTGCCATGGAAGCTTCCCGGGTGACCGTGGGTCTGTCACACACTTTCAGCCTACCTTAGAGGGTCGTTGTGAGAATAAAAGGAGGAGATAGGGTTGCCATTCCCCAGTGGGGCCAGGGGATCCCTCGAATCTGGGGGGCCCATTCTGCCATGGCCCAGCTGGCCGGCGGGGGAAGCCCCACCCTGAGAAGCCCCCCTCCCCGCACATTAGCACTGTTGCAATGACATAATCAGGTTTCCGACATTGGGGGCGGGGCTTTAGGTTTTGGGCAAAACTCTATGGTTTTGAGGCCCCCAAAACCATAGAGTTTTGCCCAGAAAATAGAGCGTTGCCTCCAACGTTGGAAACCTGACGACGTCACTTTCGGATGGGGGTCATCGTGATGCACGTGGTTTACAGAAGAACTCCAGGAAGGATCAGGAGTTCCCCCGCTGGCAGCCAGCAACCCTAGGAGGAGAGGAGGCTGGTAAGCCAACTGGGGTCACTCCCAACTGGGGAGAAAGGCAGGGTATAGATGATGATGATGATGACAACAACGATGATGATGACTTATTCTGTTTATTAATCGCCCCATCCCAGCTATGCCGGGCTCTGGGCGATGTACAAGAGAGGCATAATGCCATAGAAAAAAACACAAATTTTTAAAATCCAATGCGGTTAATAAGAATAAAACCAGAATAAAATCCCAGATGGCGATTTACAGTTTTCCATTCCTTTCTGGACTACTTGGCTATATGGGAGGGGGGGGCATAGAAACAACCAGGGGTCATTTCCTCCAGGAGCGCACAGGAGCGGAGCTCCAGCAGTAAAGAGCCCAGGGGGCGGGCACATGCAACAAGCCCCACCCCCTGCTCCCAGCAGCCCTCAGTCAGAGCAAGAAGCAGCCAGGTAAGCTGCAGAGCCCCCCCCGGGCCCCCGGTCCAAAACAGTCCAGTGGCACCTTTAAGACCAAGTTTTATTCAGGTACAAGCTCTCCTTCCTCTGCGAGGACAGATCTACACGCCCCCCCCCCCCCCCATAGCTAGCAATCCAAAAGAGTCCAGTGGAGCCTGAGCGGTGGGCGTTGCCTTCTGACACACTTCCGGTTATGTCAGTGGGTGTGGCATATGCAAATATGTTATGCTAATGAGTTATGCTAATAAGCTCCTGCACCTCTTTTTCTACGAAATGAACCCTGGAAAAAACAACATATACATACAGGAAGAGAGGGGAAAGGAGAGGGAGAAAGGTGCCAGCCAGTATAACCAACCGTTGCTGTCGTCAACCAAAAGCCTGGCGGAACATCTCTGCCTTACAGGGCCTGCGGAATTGCACAAGGTCCCGCAGGGCCCTGGCTTCATTCAGCAAAGAGTTCCACCAGGCTGGGGCCAGTACCAACAAGGCCCTGGCCCTGGTCGAAGACAGTGGGACATTCTTGGGGCCGGGAACCACCAGGGCCTGCAAGACGGAGCTCTTCCGCCAGGCATATAACTAGGGGCCACCACCGCCTTACTGCACGGCCCGTAATGTTGACATCAGCAGCTGCCTCAAGGACGAGCAAATAACATCCAAACACTTATGTGGAATAACATCGAAGCACTTTCATCTGAAAACATCTCGTTTGTTTATTTCTAACTGCCGCCCGTGTTTTGTAACATTTATAATGCACTATTTTAATTGTTGTGTCTTGATTCTGTATTATTTATGTTTTTTTATTCTGTATTGTTGTGCTGTTGGCAGCTGCCCTGAGCCTGCTTTGCGGGGAGGGCGGGGTATAAATTTGACTATAAATAAATAAATAAATAAAAGTAAATCAGTGGAGCGCAAGGCTCTTCCAGGGACATAGCGGAGAAGGCGGTTCCGTAGGGACGTTGGCCCCAGACCGCTCAAGGCCTTAAAGGTCAATACCCAAACCTTGAACCTGACCTGGTACTAGGGTTGCCAAGTCTGAAGCGGGGGACTCCAGCGCCGCTTTGAGAGTGTGTGCGTGTGCGCAAAGCGCTCGCACGCCGCAACCACGTCAGCCAGAAGTGACGCAACCACGCCGGGCATGCTGGGGGCGGGGCCACAACCATCCGAGGGAAAACGATAGAGTTTTCCCTCAGATGACCGTGGTTACACCCATTGCAATTGATGGGCAGCAGAGCCACTACAGATAAAACAATGTGCTTCTTCACTCAACATGTGATCAACTTGTGGAAGTCAATGGGCAATTCGGCATTGGCTTTTCCCTCCATCGTTTTACCAAACCCCCCTCGGAACGGGAATTCCCCTCTGCGTTGCATGCCGCTTTCACTTTCTTGGATCATTGGGTTTTATGGTACCCTCTACACCGTGTGCCGCTTTCACTTTCTTTGATCATCGGGTTTTATGGTACCCTCTACACCGCGTGCTTCTTTCACTTTCTTGGATCATTGGGTTTTATGGTACCCTCTACACTGCGTGCCGCATTCACTTTCTTGGATCATTGGGTTTTATGGTACCCTCTACACTGCGTGCCGCTTTCACTTTCTTGGATCATTGGATTTTATGGTACCCTCTACACTGCGTGCCACTTTCACTTTCTTGGATCATCGGGTTTTATGGTACCCTCTACACCGTGTGCCGCTTTCACTTTCTTTGATCATTGGGTTTTATGGTACCCTCTACACTGCGTGCCCCTTTCACTTCCTTTGATCATCGGACTTTATGGTACCTTCTACACCGTGTGCCGCTTTCACTTTCTTTGATCATCGGGTTTTATGGTACCCTCTACACTGTGTGCCGCTTTTGCTTTCTTTGATCATCGGGTTTTATGGTACCCTCTACACTGTGTGCCGCTTTCGCTTCCTTTGATCATCGGACTTTATGGTACCTTCTACACCGCGTGCCGCTTTCACTTTCTTTGATCATTGGGTTTTATGGTACCCTCTGCATAGATTTATGGCCCCTCAGAGGTGACTTTGCAGTCAGTACAGTGTTGGCCCCAGGCTATTTGAATGTGGTTTTGAGCTGCACCTTTTCCTCAGCATTGAGAAAATGGGGAGTGGCTGCCAGGTGCAGAACCACCCACTGTCATGGGATATGGTGGTGGCTGCTGATGTAGAGGGCAAATTCGCGTAGGAAAGGCCCGTAAATGGCTTATTAGCATTGGAGGCTGAGTAGGACCTCCATGCTGAGAGACAGTAGTTCTGTGGGATATACTCAGCACAGAGTTGTAGTTCTGTGGTAGAACATCTGCTTTGCCTGAAGATGATCTCAGGTTCAGTCCCTGGCGTCTCCAGGTAAAAAATGCATCAAGTAGTAGGGGATGCAAAAGGCCACTGCATGAGACCGTGCAGAGCTTCTGCCAGCCAGAGCAGACAATTGATAGACCTGTGGTGTAACTTGGTATAAGGCAGCTTCATGTGGGCAGCAATAGTAGTAGGCTTGGCCTCCAGTCCTTCCCAGGACATCCTGTTGGCCACTGGACGACAAAATGCTATACCAGATGAGTGATTAAGAACACCAGAAGAGCCCTGCTGGGTCAGACCAGTGGTCCATCTAGTCCAGCATCCTGACTCACACAGTGGCCAACCAGTTCCTCTGGAGGGCCAACAACAGGGCAGAGAGGCCGAGGCCTTCCCCTTATGTCAAGAATATGAGAACATAAGAAGAGCCCTGCTGGATCAGACCAGTGGTCCATCTAGTCCAGCATCCTGTCTCACACAGCGGCCAGCCCTGATGCTGCCTCCTGGCTCTGGGAAGCCTCGGGTGAGCCACGGGAGCTCTACGCTTCCCAGATGTGGCGCTGTGATCGCGCCCGGAAAATCCGCCTATCTTCCGTCTCTCTAGCGTGGCTAATGCTCCGTGTGACCGGGGCCTATGAGCAATTTCAAGAGGGGATTGGTGTAGTGGTTAAGTGCGTGGACTCTAATCTGGGAGAACTGGGTTTGATTCCCCACTCCTCCATTTGCAGCTGCTGGATGACCTTGGGCAAGCCATAGTTCTGATATGAGCTGTTCTTGATAAAGAGCAGTTTCTGTCAAGAGCTCTCTCAGCCGCACCTACCTCTCAGGGTGTCTGTGGTGGGGAGGTGAAGGGAAAGGAGTTTGTAAGCTGCTCTGAGATTCCTTTGGGTAGTGAAGGGCGGGGTATACATCCAATCGCTTCTTCTTCTTCTTCTTCTTCTCACACAGGATGGAAGGAGGGGTGGGATAGCCCGATCTCATCAGATCTCAGAAGGTAAGCGGAGTGGGTACTTGGAAGGGAGACCACCAAGGAAGACTCTGCAGAGGAAGGCAATGGCAAACCACGTCTGCTTCTCACTTACCTTGAAAGCCCCCCGCTGGTGCCACCATAAGCCAGTTGCAATTTGTTGGCAGTTATGCACATACATTGGACTCGCGCATCTTCATATTATTCCCCGCTTTCACATGGCATACTAGTTTGGAAACGGGCGTGCCCAAGACCTTGGGCGTACCTAGCAGTGCTTTTTGGATTCTGTCGACTGACGGTGTTTCTTTTTCATCCCTCCAGGCATGTCGAACCTGGATCTTATTAGCATACACGGCAATTAATTGGCTGGTATTTATTAGTGTACTTGCGGCTATGAAGCAATTAGCACAACAGGCGGAAATCCAGGCAGTGGGGCGGTTGCCTTTGAAGCCTCTGTGATGTAGAACCCTTTGAAAATAAGGAAAGGTCAGACAATTATGAATTCACCCTCGATGTGGCCCCTGCAGTGAAGTGATGTACCAGCAATTAATGGTGTTTGCATCATGATCGATGCGGTGCTGTTAAAACACCAGCCAGGACAGACCTCAAGGCACATAAATACGGATTGGGATTCTGGAACGGCAGGACAGCTTAAAGCCATGTTTACCAAACCAGCCTGTGGGTCAGGACCCCAAAGTGGGTCATGAGCAATGTTCCCTCTAAGCTGAGTTAGTGTGAGCTAGCTCACAGTTTTTTAGCCTCCGGCTCACACAGTTTTGTCTTAGCTCAGGAAGGAGGGCTCCAGAGCAAACTGATTTATGCAGTAGCCCAATCGCTCGCTCACAACTTTAATGCCAGTAGCTCACAAAGTAGGATTTTTGCTCACAGGACTCCACAGCTTATAGGGAACATTGGTCATGAGCAGTGTTCCCTCTAAGCTGAGTTAGTGTGAGCTAGCTCACAGTTTTTTAGCCTCCGGCTCACACAGTTTTGTCTTAGCTCAGGAAGGAGGGCTCCAGAGCAAACTGATTTATGCAGTAGCCCAATCGCTCGCTCACAACTTTAATGCCAGTAGCTCACAAAGTAGCATTTTTGCTCACAAGACTCCACAGCTTAGAGGGAACATTTGAGGCTTCTGCAAATAGGTTGCTGGCCAGCCCACCCTAATGTCCCCCCATGCCCTTTCCATGGGTCTCTTCTATATCTTGGAAACCAAGATCTGACCTTGGAAACAGTATCTGGCAGTTTTTTTCTTCACTGACCACATAAAATATGTCTTGATAGTCACTACAGCGAGTGAGAATTTTATGGGGGAATTAGAGAGAGAACTGGAAAAGGAAAGGGTGGTCAAAGGCTAGAATGTAACCTCCACATGGAGAAGAGAAGAAGAGATTGGATTTATACCCTGCCCTTCACTACCCGAAGAAGTCTCAGAGCAGCTTACGATCTCCTTTCCCTTCCCCTCCCCACAACAGACACCCTGTGAGGTAGGCAGGACTGAGAGAGCTCTTTTGAGAACTGCTCTTGAGAGAAAAAGCTCTGAGAGAACTTGTGACTGACCCAAGGTCACACCAGCAGCTGCATGTGGAGGAGTGGGGAATCAAACCCGATTCTCCCAGATGAGAGTCTGCACTCCCTGAAACCCTGCAGAGCTATGGAGGGGGGCTGTGGCTCAATGGTAAAGCACCTGCTTGGCATGCAGAAGGTCCCAGGTTCAATCCCCGGCATCTCTAGTTCAAAGGACCAGGCAGCAGGTGATGTGAAAGACCTCAGCCTGAGACCCTGGAGAGCCACTGCCAGTCTGACTAGACAATACGGACCTTGATGGACAAAGGGTCTGGTTCAGTATAAGGCAGTTTCATGTATTCATGAGTTCAAGAGCAGGGCAAATACTGCTCGAGTCATTTGAGTATTCCTAGGCTATATTAACAAGCTTAGATGCTCCACAGATTGGCACATAACCGCTATATGTCAAATAATAGCGCAGAGAAATGACAGCCAGGAATTTGTTGTGCTTCTCTTCTGTGCTCTGCAGCTCATCTTGACCGCTCCACAGTGGCAACAGGAGACATATTTACCCTTGAATGCAAAGGTTTAGATGTTTTTTAGGGGGAGGAATCTGCTAAATAAAGCCAAAAAGGGCTACCCAGGGAGCACGGAAAGGCACAGCGTCAAAGAAGGCTGCGTGGCCTGGCTTCCTGATGTACTTTTCACCTCCGAAAAATAGGGCCTCTGGTATCCCAGGCGGGCAATACAGTTCCACGTTGTCGCAGGCGATTCACAAGAGCCAAGGAAGAAGTCTATGTGTCTGTTTCTCAAGTGTGGCCTCCCATCTGCGGATCCCCACATCCAGAGATTGGGGCCACGCTTTCCCAAAGCAGGCTTTTCTGCAAACTTGGGTGACACCCCCCCCATATTTGGAGAAGAATCTGAAAACTTGAAAAAATATACCAGGGGGTTTAATTCCCCCCCAAGTAAAATAGCATTCTATGCACTTGTTGGAGGAGCCTGGCAGCTGTGCTGGGCCCAGTGGTGGCAGTGGCACTACCCAAGAGCCGTGCTGGGCCCACTGGTGGTGACACAGCCCTAGAGCCACACTGGATCGGGCATTGGTGGCACAGCCTGGGAGAGTGGCGGTATAGCCCCAGAGCTGTGCTGGGCCCACCCGGAAATCTTGCGGGGGACAGTGAGAAAGTGAGGGGGGGAAGGGGATGGCGGGCCCAAACTTGCCACATTAACAGCAAGTCTGAAAACCACAATAGCAGCCCAACAACCTGGTACCTAAACACACACTCCCAGTTAAGATGGCAGAACTTTTCAGATAACATTTGCAATGAGGCTGAATAGGTTGGGGGTTGAGAGTAGCAACACTGTGTTTCCTTCCACCCTACATGCGTTAACTGGAAAGTATTCGTAGGGGCTACAAGCAGTGTTCCCTCTAAGCTGAGTTCGTGTGAGCTAGCTCACGGTTTTTTAGCCTCCGGCTCACACATTTTTGTCTTAGCTCAGGAAGGAGGGCTCCAGGCAGACAACTTTTATTGGCATGTAAGAGATTTTTGTTGTTCAGTCGCACAGTCGAGTCCGACTCTTCGCGACCCCATGGACCAGATCATGCCAGGCCCTCCTGTCTTCCGCCATCCTCTGAAGCTTGCTCAATTTCATGTTCGTTGCATCTATGGCACTGTCTAACCATCTCATCCTTTGCCGTCCCCGTCTTCTTTGACCTTCAGTCTTTCCCAGCATCAGGGTCTTCTCCAGTGAGTGCTCCCTTCTCATTGGGTGGCCAAAGTATTTGAGCTTCAGTTTCATTATCTGTAGGAGATAAGATTACATTAAAATTTAGGAGCAAACCGATGTATGCAGTAGCCCAATCGCTCGCTCACTCACGACTTTAGTAACAGTGGCTCACAAAAGTAGAATTTTTTGCTCGCAGGACTCCACAGCTTAGAGGGAACACTGGCTACAAGGAAATCCATGAGGGGCTCTCACCCCATGATTGGAAACTCTAGGTTTGGGTTTTATTAAGTTTCCAGTTGCACAGAGAGGTGTGTGCATTTGTAGGTGCATAGGACATGTCATTCAGGTGGCCAGTCTCCAGGTGTCCTGCTCTGACAATCGATCTCTAGTTGGCCAAGACCAGTTCCCCTGGAGAAAGCAGCTGCTTTGGAGGGTAGAGCTCTACGGCATCGTACCCCACTCGGGTCCCTCCCCTCCCCAAACCCCACCCTTCCCAGGCTCCACCCCCCCAAAAAAATCCAGGTTGTTTCCCAACCTAGAACTGGCAGCCTTACGTCACATATTCCAATGACTGTGCATAGGTTGGATGCAGGGGTCATTTCCTGCAGGAGCGCACAGGAGCGGAGCTCCAGCAGTAAAGAGCCCAGGGGGCGGGCACATGCAACAAGCCCCACCCCCTGCTCCCAGCAGCCCTCAATCAGAGCAAGAAGCAGCCAGGTAAGTTGCAGGGGTCCCCCTGGTCCAAAACAGTCCAGTGGCACCTTAAAGACCAAGTTCTATTCAGGTACAAGCTCTCCCTCCTCTGCGAGGACAGATCTGCACATTCCCCCCCCCCATAGCCAACA
>NW_015160845.1:0-3154 GCF_001447785.1 Gekko japonicus | reverse complement strand
GTCCCCCCCCCCGTGATTTTTTAATTCGGGGGGGGGGGGGCTTTAAACAAGTCAGGGGGCACTGATGTCACAAAATAAATTTTTTTTAAAAAAAAAACCCTCACTTTTGCAGCCTTCGCACTCTGCCTGCCTAAGTGGGGAGGCAAGTCGTGCTAGGGGAAGGGGCGGTGGTGGAGAGCCCCTCCGGGCGGCCCAGGGAGTCAGGAGTCCTCCGGGCGGCCCAGGGGGCCGAGGGCCTGTATAGAAGTCAGGGGCCTTGGCAGGAAGTCAGGGGGGGAGGCCCCCGAAACGCCCCACTGTAGCTACGAGCCTGCCTCTGCCACAACCCCTCCCATATACACATAGAGAGATGTTTATTCTCCCCCAAAATGTCATATAAAGAGGCTCCCGAGCACAGCAGGGACAGGCCCTGAACAACCACTCCACCTTTCCCCCCAAATAAGGCTCCTCATGGGAATCTGAGCATTCTGAAAACATAACCTGCAGAAGTCATCACAACATGCTCCTTGCCTTTGAGAGAAGATAACCAAGAAGTGTTTTATACAGGGTGTTAGCGAGTCATCAAAGCACTTTACATGCATTCCCGTATTACTGCCCTTACCTTTACCTTACCTTTGTTGTTGTTCAGTCGCACAGTCGAGTCCTACATGCATTCCTGTATTACTGCCCTCACCTTTACCTTACCTTTAAGTTTGTTGTTGCTCAGTCGCACAGTCAAGTCCGACTCTTTGCGACCCCATGGACCACATCACGCCAGGCCCTCCTGTCTTCCGCCGTCCTCTGAGGTTGGCTCAATTTCATGTTCGTTGCATCGATGACACTGTCTAACCATCTCATCCTTTGCTGTTCCCGTCTTCTTTGACCTTCAATCTTTCCCAGCATCAGGGTCTTCTCCAGGGAGTGCTCCCTTCTCATTGGGTGGCCAAAGTATGTGAGCCTCAGTTTCATTATCTGGCCTTCCAGGGAACAGTCAGGGTTGATTTCTTTTAGGATTGACTGATTTGATCTTCTTGCAGTCCAAGGGACTCTCAAGAGTCTTCTCCAGCACCATAGTTCAAAAGAATCTATTCTTCGGCGCTCGGCCTTCCTTATAGTCCAACTCTCGCAGCCATACATGACTACTGGGAATACCATTGCTTTGACCATGCGGACTTCTGTTGGCAGGGTGATGTCATTGGGCCAGTGTAAGTACCCCCATCATTCACAAGAAGTGCTGAGAATGGTTGCCTGGAGAGGAATTTGCAGTGATTTTTGTTGCAGCGCGGTCCTGCTATCCTACACCTCCTTCACTAGTAGGGTTCCCATTTGCCCACTTATGGTGGGAGAACTCCAGCCGATTCGCAGTCATTGGTTGCCGATGCTCAACTGATCGCCAGGTGGAAATGGGAGCCGGGGGGGGGGCATGATCATCTTGGGGAGAAAAATTAAAAAGAAAAATAAGGCCTTGGGAATAGGGTTGCCATCCCCCTGACGGGGGGGTTTCCCCTGATTTTTGCCCCCCCCAATCTGCCAACCATCTGTCCGGCAGGGGCAGCCCCGCCCCCAAAGAGCTCAGCAGTGCCTGACGTGCCTGGTCCAATGATGTCACCCAGAGGTGACATCATCGTGCTGGGCACATCATGTGGGGGACACTCTAGCGTTCGGCCGAAAACTCTATGGTGACCAAGAAGATCCAGGAGAGGAGCCTGGAGCCCCCTGCTGGCAAAAGGTAGAGATCAAGCAAAACTACTTGGGAGCCTACAGGAACCATAGAATTCCTAATGACTCCTTGAACTACACAGAAGTGAAAACGGTAGCTCTAGGAATCACTGCCAGCAACGTAATGACAATCTGGCAACCCTATTTACCGGACCTCGTCGCAACATGGTGCTACAGTGCTGGGTGCACTGTGCTCTTTGTCTATAACCAGAGGTCATTTCGGGGGGGGGGATCACGGGGGATCGCAGTTCCCCCGGTGAGGTACGGGGGCGGGGCACATGACGAAGCCCTGCCCCCTGCTTCCGGCCGCCCCGCTTCCGGCCCTCATTCAGCCAGGAGGAGGCAGGAGAAGAGGGAGGGTAGGTTGCTTCCTCCCTGCCTCTCCCCACCCCTGCCTGCCTGGGGCCAGGGAGGGCCTTCGCGGGGCTTCCTTGCACTCCCGCCGGCCTTGCAGGTCCACCGCCGGGCCCCTCATGGGGCTCGGCAGTGGAGCTGCAAGGCCGGTGGCGGCGGCCAGGACCATTGGGGGCGGGGTGTGTGGCCTTATGACACACTTCCGGTGATGTCAGGGGGTGTGGCATATGCTAATGAGTTATGCTAATGAGTTCCCCTAGCTCTTTTCCTATGAAACAACTCCTGCCTATAACATAAGCACCTCTTGTCTCTAATGTACAATTACTTAGCAACCAGCTCCTCCCTGGGTGTCTGTTATGAAGTTTCTTCCCCCAAAGAACAGGCCATTATGAAGTTTCTTCCCCTGAAGAACAGGCTTGTCAAAGAACCAGGGAGAGCTAGGCTGCTGGAACCTTCACATGCACGGGATGGGAAAAGTAGACATGGAGAAACATCTCCATAGAATCCAAGAGCATATTGTGAAAATACTGGGCAAAAGATTCAAGGCAAACAAACCATTGCAACTTTGAATAAGTACAACTTCCGAATGGCGTAACGTAACGTGACACAGGGGTTTTTTTGTGTATGGTAAAACAACTCACAAAGTTTATTACAGCAATGTGTTGGGGTTTTTTAGCGTTCTAGAAGAAGAAGAGTAGGGGTGTCGAACATAAGGCCTGGGGGGCCGGAACTGGCCCGCCCAGGGCTCCTATGCGGCCCACGAGCAACTGATGCAAGGGAGGGAGTGCTGAGGGGGAGTGGGCTGAGCCACCTCATCGTGGCTTCAGCATGGCAGAACAACCTCGTCTGCAGCAGTCAAGCATTGTGGGAGCACTTGCCCAGTGCTGCAATGCTGGATCGCCAGTCCGCTTATGTGGATTTTCCGCTGTGCCCCACTCCTGGTCCATGAGGCCTTGCAGGGAGGATACACCAAACAGGTGCTTACCAGCTGCTGGCCTTTGTATAGTTTCTAGCTCTGGTACCTGGCAGTACGTTTTATGGCACACGCGGCCTGGCCTGGCCTGACAAGGCGACATTTATGTCATAAGAACATAAGAGACGC
>NW_015160844.1:1316605-1320081 GCF_001447785.1 Gekko japonicus | reverse complement strand
TCTGCCCTTTCGCCGTGGGGCGCAGGGCAATGGGGGCCTCGATGGTGATGTGCCTCGGCATCGGTTGGGTGAGTGGGGTTCCGCAGGGAGCTCAGGTGTGTGGCAGTCACGTCCCAGGACCTCGGGGCCAAGACACCAGTCCACCTCTGCTTCCCTTATCCCGTGACTTTGCTTAACAGAAACCAGGGCTTGGAAGTCCAGGCAGTATTTTGTGGTTTCCTAGCACCCCAATATGGCCACTGAGAGCTTAGTGGGCTTCCTTTCTTAAAGCTACAGTTGTTGTTTTTATTATTTTGGGGGGCTCTAATCCCTGAATGTATCTTTTTTTAGATTTCAATTTTTTTCTGCCAGCTGGGGCTTCCTTAATGTTTGTAGAGAAATGCCCTCTGTTTTACCCTGCTTCCATTGTGTATATTTGAAATCCATAATCTACTGCCTTGTTCCAAATTAGATATTACAAGCAGGGGACCCACAAATACTTGCAGTGGTCATTTCCCCCTGTCCCACTATTTCCTGCTTCCCTTCCCTGAAAGTTCCCATGTCCTCTCCCCTTTCCATGCTTCCTTCTCTCCTTGCCATTCACCAGCCAACCTACCTTTACCAGACATTGGTCTCTAAGATCCTAGTCCGAAACCTTAAACACTACACCACACTGGCTTTCATGGGTGGCTGCTTTTGAAGCATAGCATGCAGCCAGTCCTCGGTGAGTCATGCAAGTTGCATAGTATCAAGTTGCTTGGTGGTTGCCAGTGGGCCTGGTCCTGATGTCTCCCCCCTCAAAGGCCAGAAGAACTCTGGAAAGGACTCTGCTCCCTCCCCCTGCCTTTTACTGGCCCCAGTCACACCGAGCATTAGCCACGCTAGAGGGATGGAAGATAGGCGGATTTTCCGGGCACGATCTCGCCACCACATCTGGGAAGCGTAGATCTCCCGTGGCTCACCCGAGGCTTTCTGCCGAAGGCACGCGCTAAAAAACTAGTACCTCGGAAGTACTAGTTTCCGGAAACCGCGGGGCAAGGGCGAGCGTCAGATCGCGTTTCCGGTGGCATCCGGCGCCCATGCCCCATTGCGAGAAGGGTTTTTTTTCCTGAAGTCTACAGGGATGCGGACAAGCACCCAACGGGGCATGCGCATACTTCAGGTTACAAAAAAAACCCACAACCCCGTTTGCCGTGCCGCGCCGCTTCTTTGGCGCGTCGTGCGATCGGCACCTCCCCCCTAACCACGGGACCTCGACGGGACCGCGAGGGGACACCTGATTGCGCAGTCACACATTATTTCGCTGTGGGGCAAACAGCCACGCCTTCCCCCCGCGATATCCGGCCCGTGTGACCGGGGCCACTGACAGAAACCAAGGTTTGAAGGCTGGCAGAACTGTTGTGGTTACCTAACACTGAGGATGCATTTGATCTTAAATTCTAAATTTAAAACCCCTGCCAGTTGTTGTTTTTTAAATTTCAATCTTTTTTGCAGACCAGCAGCATTTCTCAGGTTGGTAGAAAGATCTGTCTGGTCTCTTCATGGCTCCAAGCTCCGGATTTAAGTATCCCCAGATTTGGCCATGTTGAGAGTTACATAAATTGATGATTTAAAATGGTGCTTTAATCCTTAACAAATATAAACTTGTTTTCTTAGTCTAGTCTGTGCAAATGCATGGTCTGTAAATGTTCAGCTCTATGTCAAGTCTACATTATTTTAATAGTATTCTTTGTTTGCACTCTGCAGACTAAACTTTAACATATTGTAAGTAAATTGTGTCTCAAATACAATGTTAAAACATATGAGGAGTATTTATTGTTTGATTTATACAAAAGTCATCCCTATCAGGAAGCAAATATTTCTCCAAATACATACCCAAGCTGACACTATTAACAAAGAATATAAATTATTAAACCAATTTATCTCTTTGTCTAGTTCTTTCCAATCTCTGTTTTTTCCCTCCCTCCTTTAATTCTGTTGCCCCCCCCCCATGGTTAGCTTATCATTATATCTTTCAGTGAAATCCTAAGAATATGTTTATGCGGGGCTTTTTGTGTGTGGAAAAAGAGGTGCCAGAACTCTCATGAAGGAAATGAAGCTTTCAATCTGTATACTGAAAACTCATGAGCTTTTAAACCCTTTTAAAACAACTTTGTCAAAGAGGTTCTGGAACTCCATTCTGGTGCATTCCCCCAGAAAAAAAGCCCTGCATTTTTGAGAGTAAGCCACATTAAATAAATCTGAGTAGAATTCTGAGTAGACCTGTTTAGGATTATTACACTGTAGGCCTCTTAAATCTTTTTCATTCTTGGCTATAATTTATACTATGGATTTTTGGAAGTGATACATCTTGCAGTCCGGGCTTTGGTACTTTATATTTTACTATGCTTCAGATTTAATTGCTACTTCTTGCTCATCTCTTTGTCATTCCGTGGTGATTAATTCTCCGTGACTTATTCCTTTTCCCTCATTTTACTTGTCTGACACAAATTAAGACTGGAATCTTTGTTTGATACAGTTGAACTTGCTGGGGTTTTTCTTTTGTTTTTTTCAACATTTTGGTTTTTTTCCTTACTTCCTTCATCCTTGCCCTGCATTTGCCTGATTTGCCCAACTAATTTCCTCTGGGGGGACCAGGATTGCCATCCTTCAGGTGGGCCAGTAAAACAGTAAATCACCGTGTACAATGAAACAATATTTGTGGGTTTTTATATGCAATGTGTAGAATTCAATTATTAACAAGATTACAACAGTAACACTACAATATACGATATAAAGCTTAGCAGTACATACAAAGTAATACCGTTACTAGTTACAAACGACGGAGTTCTAGTACACTATCCATTTGCGTGTCCCTCATCAGGTCTGTCATTCTGTAATTATTTCTTCATTAGCATGAAGTGCTGCAAGCCATATTTCAAAATGCTAGTTCTTATACAAATTTTGAAGTACGCTACCGCGCTTAGATTCTGGTGACTGGGAAGCTCCTATAGCAAACTCTAATGTGACTGGGTCTACAGCATATAATAATTGGCTAAGCTTCCCTCAGTCAATTTACATTGCATATAAAAACTAACAAATATTGTTTAATTGTACACGGTGATTTGCTGTTTTACTGGCTATTATACACCGTGGTCCAGTTTTGTTGTAATATATCCTTCAGATGGGGACTGGAGATCACCTGGAATTACAACTGCTCTCCAGATGACAGAGATAGGAACATAAGAAGAGCCGTGCTACATCAGACCAATGGTCCATCTAGTCCAGCATCCTTTCTCACACAGTGGCTACAGTTCTCCTGGAGAAAATGGCTGCTTTAGGGGGGTGGACTTTATGGCATTTCCCAGCCTCAATCTGGCAACCCTCAGGGAAACTTATCTCCGTAGGTGGGAGGTCTGATTCCAGGAGACCTTCAGCCACCATCCAGAGGGTGGCAATCCTAGAAGGAGAGAAGGAAGCAGGGAAAGGGGAGAGATTAGGGGGGCTTTTAGGAAAGG
>NW_015160844.1:1302439-1316594 GCF_001447785.1 Gekko japonicus | reverse complement strand
AATGGTGGGAGAGGGGGAAACGAGATGCCTGCTGCAAGTCCTTGTGGGTTCCTGTTTGTCCATATACTATTAGCCACGTGTGGCCTCCATCTGCGGATACAAATCCACAGATTGGGGCAACACAGAGTTGAAAGAGCTTTTTCAGCAAACTTGAGGTACTTCCCAGGTTTGCAGAAAAATCTGAAATTTTAAAATTTGCCCGAAAATGCCCCCACTTACTTTTCTTCTGAAATGGTGATTGGTAGCTGTGGCAGAGCTTGTGGTGGATGATGGGAGCCGTGGCAGGAGCACATGTTGGGAGAGGCTCAGGACTCATCTGCAGTGTCAACGCCTGGTGGCAGACACAGGGAGCTTCTCTGTGCCCAGCCATGGCAGCGGTACATGCTGGGAGCCGCTTTGGGCTCAGCTGCACTGTCAGAGCCCAGGGGCAGTCAGGGGGAGCTGCTCCAGTCCTATCCGTAGTGGAGGCACATGCCGGAGCTGCTCTGGGCTCAGCTATAGCATCTGCAGGCACCAGAGTTGCTCTTGGCCCAGCCGCAGTGGCAGCACACATCAGGAGTTGCTCCAGGCTTGGCTGCCGCTTTGGAGGATGCTGGGAGCTGCTGAGGGCTTGGCTGTGGTGGCAGTGCATGTGTGGAGCTACTCCAGGCTTGGCCACAATGCTGGCAGATGTCAGGAGTCGCTTGGGGCCTGGCCACTCCAGCAGCAGATGCCAAGAGCTGCTCCAGACTCAGAGCAACTTCCAGGCATTGCTGCTGCGTCCAGGCTTCAAGCTGAGCAGTTTGATCTGGATGCACCAGCTCATTAATGGGGGGAAGGGAGATGGGATTCCTTCTGCAAGTTTTGCAGGCCCCCATTTGTTCCATTCTAATCCTCTTGTCATTTAATGTGACTCTACTCTTTTCCAGACATTCTAAGGCATTTCATTATTGCCAGGGCTATTTTTGGGCAGGAACGTACAGGAACGGAGTTCCACCTGGCTTCAGAGTTGGCCACACCCACTACAGCCAAAACCTCTGCATGTGTGGCTACAGAGGGAAGGCCTGGAGAGTGATCCCCATGGCGACTCTGAGGCAGGGAGGCCGGGGGGGGGCTGGAAGTATCGGGGGCGCCCGGGCAAACCAAGGGAAGGCAGTTTACCCTCAAAAGCACCCCGGGCAAGCCAAGGGAAGGCTTCCTGCAGCCGCAGAGCACCCGGACAAACCAAGGGAAGGCGTGGGGTGTGGCCTAATATGCTAATGAGTTTCTGCTGTTGGGTGTGGCCTATTATGCTAATGAGTTCCTGCTGGGCTTTTTCTACAAAAAAAGCCCTGATTATTGCCAGTATTTGCAACTGGATTCTTCGTTTGACAACAGTTTCTGTGGCATCCCCTGTGAATTCAGTTTCTGCCTTTATTTCTGCATTCTAATCTATTTTTATTCTCTTCATTCTCCCACACAACTTTGGCTTATTTCTCAGTTATGTCTTTACTCCTATTGCAGAGTGATTGTGGTTTCTGAACATGTGCTGAGTTTCTTCCGTTTACACTTTTCACTTTTTTTCTGCTCACCCTTTGGGTAAGCCATCTTTTTATTGCTCTTCCTCCTGTTAACTGTTTTCTTTTATTTATTCTCTTGGCTAGTCCTTATTTTTTGTTCTTCATCCCAGTTTTTGCACAGAATTTCTTGGCTAAATCAGCCTTTATTCATTCACTCATCTTTATAATCTATCTCCTGCTTAAATTTCTTCTTTCTCACTTCCCCTGCTTTTATAAAATATCTTGCTTCTTTTTTGATTGTTCCAGATCTTCTAATTATTCTAATTATTCATTATATGAGTCTTTTAAAATCAGGTTGGGTTATGAGTGTAGCCAGATTGAGTCAATCCCTAAATCTGCAGCAGCTCCTTTTGCTTAGGAAAGATAGGTTCATGAGGAAGATAGCTTCTTTATACTTAGGCTATCCAAGATTGGAAGGTGGGCCATATTCACACTGACATCTAAGTATACCTGTCTCCTTGATCACATGTAGTAAAACATTCAATTATATCTTTTAAAATATTACTTTAAAAATAAAAAGTATAAATATTATATATATAGATATAGATATATAGATATAGAAGATAGATAGATAGATAGATAGATAGATAGATAGATAGATATCTTTACTTTTATAAAAGACAACTTGATGTAGTGGTTAAGAGCATCAGGACTCTAATCTGGAGACCTGGGTTTGGTTCCCCACTCCACTACATGAAGCCTACTGGGTCAACTTGGGTCATTCACAACTCTCTCAGTGTTCTCTCAGCCCCCATCTACCTTGCAGGGTTTCTGTTGTGGGGAGAGGAAGGGAAGGCATTGTAAACTGCTTTGAGACTCCTTCATGTGGTGAAGAGCTGGGTATAAAACCAAGTCGTCGTCCTCCTCCGTCTTCGCATTATTTTCTTCCTTGTTTACACTTTCTATACTCATTGCTTATAGCTGAAGTGTTCAGCTACTGCAGGAGTTGTTAACATGGTTCCCACCAGAAACTTTTCTGGCGCTTACCAAGTGTTTTTTAGGAAACAGGCAGGGCCAGTTGGGGCTTTCTGAGTTTTTAATGTTTATGGTATAATGCAGACAGTGGCTTTATGTAAAGTATTTTACCAGTGAAAATAGCTGATTAACATTCTAAAAACACAGTGAAACTTAATTCCGACTAAACACAATTGGGCTGCATGGCTAAAATGCTTCATACACCTAACTGGAAGTCATCAGATCTTCCCAGTTTTAATGTAATTCAGTAATTATGGTGGAAATTGATTTAGATCAGGAAGCTAGTATGGGAAACAATTAGACCCCTTCCTCCAATACTGCTGCTCCCACCAGACTTGGAGATCCCGATGGTTATTTTATAAAGAAAATAAATATCTGTTAATTTAAACACAATTCATTTTGTCCATTGTATATGCTGTTGGAAGTATGAAACTACTCAGTGGAAGGTATGGGAGCAGTAGTTGTTTCTGTATGCACACCCAGTTCTTTACCATGTATTGCTTTTCTGTGAGGCTCTTTGAAAATGAGGAAATTATCCAGGAATTTCTGGAACACAGATGGAGTATTACTGACACCTATGGTTGAATGCACTCAAGTGTTATCATTTTCTTTGGCTGATTTTTTAAAAATGATTTCAGCAACTGTAGTCCAATAAACTCTGTTTCACAAGGGTCAAATAGCTCTAGTGTTGACCTTTTCCTACAGTTATACCTACACTGATGTAGTACTTCAGCTGTTAGGTTGGAAGTCCTTGGTTCAAAACCCACCTCAGCTGTGTTGTCATTGAACTGGATCTCATGATTCCTTTCTGCTAATGGAAGAGCTTTCCCCTGATGCTGAAAGAACCCCATGAGTAAAACAGCTCCATGAGATCCAGCCTCAGGCTAGCCACTGTTTCTTAGCCTGTCATTTGCCATGTGAGGACAGAAGTAGGGGCCTACATTATAGAGTTATGATTACTTACGACTTTAAGTTCTCTGGTGGTCCTTGTGAGTGGGGCAGTCCTCACGAGTGGGTAGTCTCCTCCTCTCCAGAAGCAGGGTCGATTGGCAGAATTTGATCCCGGAGGGTAGGGGCTTGCCCACAGATCCTCAGTCTTTTTGGCCCTGCTGAAGGAGCAGGACATCGATGGCAGTGCTCTAGAGAGCGCAGAAGATCCACGGAGGCCTTCAATTGGAAGGCGGGAAGAGCGATCGCGAGGGCAGGGGAGTGAGTTCCCATCCACTCTCCCTCCGCAGAGTAGCAGCAAGTGAGCTCAGCCGACAGTGATTGGGATCCCCAAGAGCCAAGGCATAGCTGTGGTCTCCCGGCGGGGTTTCAAGCCTTGGGTGAGTAAACCCCCACCACCACCTGAAGAGGATGGTTGAGACAGCGGCGGCCTACTCAGCTACGCCCACTCCAACTTGGCACTCCGGTAGGCCTGGAAGGAGCGGCCTCCATGCAGTGGAGGACTGGCCCTTCTACTCCCCTGTCTGCAGAACCTCAGTAAACTGCTGGTGAAGCGGGGGGGGGGTGTTCTCTGCGACCTGTGAGGCCATGGAGAGAGCTATTCCAGACCCCTTTTCACCTCAGAAAGTAGCCATTGGGCCCCTGTCATTTTTGTCTCTTCAGAGGGAGTTGTTTTCACATTCCATAAGGGAAAGCTTTTGGCAGGAAAATGGTGGCAAAGGTGGGCCCCTCCACCTCACTTGAGCCAGAGGGTGCAGTATGTGGTCTGATGAATCTGATGAAGGAAGAGTGGGAGACACCAGGTAGAGCCAGAGCCAACCACCTCCAAATTTTACAGTTTGGTCCCTGAAGCAGCTAAGAGGGTTAAACTACCGCTGGTGGATGACCCTGTGACCAACCTGACATTTACTTCCGTGCTGCCCATGGAAGCAGATGGACTACCCAAAGACCCATGTGACAAGAGGATAGAACAGGCCCTACGCCGGGACTTCGAATCCTCAGCAAATGCTCTAAAAGCCTCGACAACAGGATCTCTGTTTGCTAGAGCAACGTTCTCCTGGGCATCACACTTGGCAGCAGCAAATAGCAAGCTACCCAAAGACCTCAAAGATGAAACTAAAAAGATTGCACTGGCGGCATTTGCATCTGATGCTTCTCTAGACACCTTGCAGATGTCAGCAAGAGCAATGTCATTCAGAGTAGCGGCTAGGCGGAACACGTGGCTCAGAAGCTGGGATGTGGACCTGGCTGTGCAAGGCGAGGTGGCGGAAGTGCCGTTTAAAGGCATCAGTCTCTTTGGCAAAGGTATGGACAAGTACCTGGTGGAAGACAAAGACAAGAAAAAGGAAAGGAGGGAAAACAAAGAAAGCGCTTTCAGTCCTTTTGAGAAAGCAAGAGACCATCAAGCTCAGGCTTTTCCAAACCATTCAGAAGTAAGTGGCAGCCCAAGGCGCAGGGTGACAGCAAGCCCTCCTCTTTCCACAAGCCTAATCAACTGCCAAAAGGAAACAAGAAAGGGTCATCAGCATAACTATCATGAAATACAGGATACTGCAGGAATAGGGGGATGTCTACAAAGATTTGCAAGCCATTGGCGACTCACTGTACAGGACAGGTGGGTGCTGGAAACAGTGACGAACGGATACTCCCTGGAGTTCGAAAGTCTCCCTCCCAAAAGATTCCTGCAGTTCCTGAAGAACAGGTCCAACCAAAGGCACCAACTTCTGAAGAAGACCATCCAGCACCTGAGAGACATCAGAGCCATAGAGCCTGTACTGAAAAATCAACTGTTTCAGGGAGTTTACTCAATTTTCTTTATCATTCAAAAAAAGAATGGGGACTTCAGGGCGATCCTAGATCTAAAGTGGTTGAACAGATGGATCAAAACAAGACCATTCAAGATGGAAACACTCAAGTCAACACTGTCAGCCATTCAGAAAGGGGACTTTATGGCCTCCATAGATCTATCCAAGGCCTATTTACATGTCCCAATAAGGGAGTCTCATCGACAGTTCCTCCGCTTTGCCTACAACATGAGACATTTCCAATACAAGGCACTACCATTTGGCCTGAAATCGTCTCTCCGGGTGTTCACGAAAATCTTGGTGACACTAGTTGCACACCTGAGAATTAAGGGGGTATCCCTGGCCCCATACTTGGACGATATTCTTGTCAAAGCACCCTCTCTTGACAGCTGTATGGAAGTGGTGAGATGCACAATAGAGTGTCTTCAGACTCACGGTTTTGTGATTAACGAAAGGAAGAGCATTCTTCACCCAACACGAACGATAATCCACCTAGGGGTACAGATCGATACAGTTCGGGACAGAGTTTTCCTGACTCAGGAGAGACAACAAAAGATCCAGTCTATGACGGAAAAGGTGTTGGAGAGTCAAAAGGTAGAGGTAATGACCTTGGCCCAACTGCAGGGCCTAATGGTTTCTTGTCAGGCGTTACTCCAGTGGTTGAGATTTCACACCCGCCCTCTTCAGTGGTTTCTTCTGCCTTTTCAGGTGGTAAAATTCTGGATTATTTTGGTCCGCTCAGCCTAGATGAGGTCGACAAATTACTCTCATCAGTTCGCCCAACCACTTGCAGCCTTGATCCGTGCCCATCATGGCTAATCAAAGCTGGCCGTGATGGGCTGTGAGGGGCACTAAGGCAGATTGTAAACAAGTCCCTCATTGAGGGACTGTTCCCTAGTGCACTAAATGAGGTGATGGTCCCCCCCCCAAAAGCCATCATCGGATCCGGCTGAATTGGCTAATTACCAGCCGGTATCCAATTTTCCCCTATTTGGGCAAATTAATTGAGAAGGCGGTGGCAAACCAGTTGCAGGATTTTTTTGATAACACCTTGATACTAGAGCCCTTCCAGTCTGGCTTCTGACCAGACCATGGGACAGAGACAGTCCTGGTCGCCCTCACAGACAATCTCCAGAGGCATCTGGATTGAGGCAATATGGCAGTGTTGATGTTGTTGGACCTGTCCCCGGCGTTTGACCCAGTCGACCATCAACTACTGATTCACCGTCTAGCCAACATGGGGATTCAAGGGCTTGCCTTACAGTGGCTCTCCTCGTTTCTCCAGGGTCGGGGACAGAGGGTGGCACTCGGGGAACAGCAGCTGGGGAACAAGAAGGCACCTACTAATCTGTGGAGTGCCCCAAGGAGCAGTGCTTTCCCCAATGCTGTTCAACATATATATGCGCCCCCTTGCCCAGATTGCCCGGAGACATGGACTGGGATATGTGGATGACACCCAGCTCTATCTGTTGTTGGACAGCCAGTCAGACTCTAGTCTGGGAGATCTGGACCTGGCACTGAAAGCTGTGGCTGGTTGGCTTAGACTGAGCCGACTGAAATTGAATCTGACGAAGATGGAGGTCCTGTGCCTGAGTTGGAGTGGCCTAAGGTTAGGGATCCCACTCCCGACCTTCGATGGGGCACCATTGGTGCCAGCGCTGGAGGTTAGGAGCTTGGGAGTGCTCCTGGATACCTCCCTAATGATGGAGGCCTAGGTAGCAGCAACTGCGAAGTCTGACTTTTACCACCTACTGTTTGAAGTATGTTGTGACTATTTGGACTCCTATCAAGTTATCAAGTTACACTGAATACATGGACTTTATGTCTTATCTTCAAAGGAGGAAATATTGTATCTTAGGCCTTAATATAGTTACAGTTGTTGTTGTTGTGACACCGCCAACTTCATAATTGTTTGAATATATTATTTTGGCAATTTTTGATGGTGTTTTCTACTAGTGGAATTTGTATATTTGGGATTCCTGTGACACTAGTCTTTTTCCCTTGTTGTTTGGTTTTACCATCTATGGCTGATTAAGCAGTTGGTTCCCTACCTTGAGCGCAATGACCTCGCAACAGTAATCCACACATTGGTCACCTCAAAATTGGATTACTGTAAAGCTCTCTACATGGGGCTGCCCTTGTCCCAAATCCAGAAGCTGCAGCTGGTGCAGAATGCAGTGGTGAGGCTGTTGCTGTGTCTTCCCTTGTGGGAACACATCTAGCCCACCCTAAAAGCACTGCACTGGCTGCCTATAGCATGCCAGATACGGTTCAAGGTGCTGGTTTTAACCTTTAAAGCCCTATATGGTCAGAGACCTATCTACCTAAGGGACCACCTTTCCCCATATGTGCCCTGGAGAGCATTAAGATCTGGATCCCAAAATCGCCTGGCCCTTCCAGGCCCAAAGGAGGCCAGGCCCTTTTCTGTGGCGGCCCCTCACTGGTGGAATGAGCTCCCAGATTACATCAGGGCCCTGCGGGACCTTCTGCAATTCTGCAGGGCCTGTAAAACGGAGCTCTTCCGCCAGGCTTTCAAGTAGGTTGCCGCCTTGACATCATGGCCCTGGCCCTAATATCAATACCACCAACAACTTGGCCTTAACATCAATACCACCACCAGCCGGATGATAAACAGCCTGGCAGGAGCCTGGAGGCGGCCATTCAAATGATGATTGTATGTCGCCATCTGTTTATAGTTTATATTGTAAATTTAATGGAATGTTGGTTTTAGTATATATATTGGAGTTTTAATGCATCTATTTATACCTATGTTGTTAGCCGCCCTGAGCCCGCTGACAGCGGGGAAGGCGGGATACAAATTTAATAAATAAATAACATACTAATACACCCAGGCCTATTTTTTTCTACTTTCTACTGAAGCTAAAAAAAACAATAACTCTCAGACCTAAAATGTGAACTAGAAATGCTCAAACAACTGCCAGTTCAGTTCCCATCCTGTTTACTTGTTATGAGAAGGGAGCTGATTTTTTTCTATTGTTTGTTCTCCCATTTATGGCTCTTCAACAGGTTTCCTCACTGTATTGCTTCCTAATGATGCAGTGCAGCAAAACCGGCCTTTCCTGCAGCCGGGACCATCGTTTTCTCTGCCATGCCACTGAAGGGCTTTTTGAGGGTTTTTAAATGAGTAATTGCTGTTACAAACTAATGATCTGTTGCCCAGTTTCAGTTCTTTAAAAGTAAGTGTCTAACCATTTGGCTGTCAAAATATAACATGAAAGGTACAGGCCACACAGTTCCCCTTAAAATCTGGCAAGGGAAAAAATTGAGACTTCTTTTTTAAAATGAAAACTGGGACTTCAGAGAGCATGGCAATAGATTATCAGAATGTTGGTTCACAGTAGAAATTACTGATTTAAAAAACAAAACTTCAAGCCCTCCAAAATGGTTATAAATGCTACTTTAAATTTACCATATTAAATTGTTCAAATTAAATTGTTTACATTGTTTAAAAATTGGTGTGCTTTAAAAAAAAAGAAGTATATTGATATTTTGAGAAATGTATGCAAGTTGATCTCCTGATCTATGTACCTATTACATTTATTCTGTATATTAGAATAGTGTCCTCAATAAATGGAAAATGTAAAAGCTTTTGATGAATAATGCTTCATGACTTTTTGTTACTCCTTTTCCCCCTTTTGTTTCTGTACCTCTTATTTATATAATAAATAAAAATTATGTATAAAAAACGCTTTCAAGCCCTCCAGTGGCATGGTGGGAAAATGCAGGGAATATGTGTGGATTCAGCCATAGATAGTTAAATCGATCTGGAATTACACATATCACTCATAAATAAATGCTGTTTTTTAAAAAAATAAAATAAAATACTACCCTTCATTATTCATCTAAGGGTCAAACTACATACTCAGGTTTTAAAGAGTTCCCTGCAGCCACTCAGCAGCTGCAGTGAACGAGAAGCCAAATGGGCTTGGGGCGTCACGGAGGGGGGAAGGGCTCCTGCCTCCCCACCAAGCCATTTTCCTATACTGAAACAATGCTGTGTGTGTGTGGGGGGGGTGTTATTCCCCAGTTTTTGTTCCTCCATGTGAAACATTCATTCCCCTCTATACTCCTGACAATCTGCCTGAATCAGCAGTACTTTACACATGCACAGCTTTGAAAAACCTGGATGCAGATCTATGCAGCCGATGTTTGAGTTGTTCTCAATCAAATGGACTGGGTGGTTGATCATCTGATCATCACATTCAAACATGGTAAGTTTGACTATCGGAACATGTTTGATGCAACAATCATGGCATCCCAATATGAACAGACACTTTTGCCTCTACAGGTGTGACTCTGTGCCATTGAATGTAGTTATCCTTTTCATTAAAACGATCCTTTGAATCTTTCTGTTTTAGTTGACTATGTTGGAATCTCACCCTGGGTCTGTGTGTACTCACATGCATGTTGCGTGTTTGCCTGCAGGCATAAGTGTCTTTCCTCTTTGTTGCCACCACCTCAAGATATAAAACCCAGCCTCTCAAGTAACCAGTGCCTTGGGGTACCTGGTAAAGCTGCCTCTGAGCAAGTACAAAGGGCAGAGTTGCCAACCACTTTAGCGCCTTCCGTGTGTGCATGTCCTTAGCGTGTATGAGCGATTGTCAGCATATGGCACAGTCTGCTTTCTTAAACAGGAAGCAAGCTTTATTTCTAAAGATTAAAACTAGAGTGTGTACATGGAAAATAGCTGTCACAGTAGGAGAATGCAGATCTAAGGAAATAAAAGGGAAACAGTAATCTAGATCAAATCAGTCAATCCTAAAAGAAATCAACCCAGATAATGAAACTGAAGCTCAAATACTTTGGCCACCAAATGAGAAGGGAGCACTCACTGGAGAAGACCCTGATGCTGGGAAAGATTGAAGGTCAAAGAAGACGGGGATGGCAAAGGATGAGATGGTTAGACAGTGTCATAGATGCAACAAACATGAAATTGAGTGAACTTCAGAGGACAGCAGAAGACAGGAGGGCCTGGCGGGAGCTTGTCCATGGGGTCGCGAAGAGTCGGACTCGACTGTGCGACTGAATAACAGCAACAAAATCTAGCTAAGTTGCATTGCAAGACAGTTACCTTAGATGAAGCAAACATATCCCCACCCCTCCTTGCTATGCTGTTAACAGGAGAATGAGGCCCACTGGTCACCGCATCTGGGCAAAGTGCATGAAAACAGAACAAAGGACATTTCCTCTTTTAAAACGTCTGCCTGCTTAGTTGAAACCCCTCCCCTAATCCAGAGTTAAGAATCCTGCCCCTTGTGGGAGACACTCCACTTTCTAGCAATGATTCAGGTAGGTGTTGGTTTGAAGCAGCAGAACAAAGAGTCCAGTGGCACCTTTAAGACCAGCAAAGGTTTATTCAAGGTATAAAGTTTTGTGTGCGTGCACACTTCAGAGACCTTGAATAAAACTTTGTTGATCTTAAGGATTCCACTGGACTCAAACTTCGTTCTCTGCCAATGAGGTATTTTGTCTCTCTCTCCCTGATCATGTCTTATGATGCACATTCATCAGATCCATTTGGCAGGTAGACCAAATGGTCTGGTTTTCCTGCTGACCAAGTCCCTGTTTTCTCTAACTCTCCCCTCTTGGGAAAATAAACAGTTGCCATGGTTTCAGGGACCCAATCATAGCAGACTGGAAACTGATGGCACTGCAGACCACTGTGTGCAGGAAGTACAGCTCAAGTGTGCTGCAGAACAGTACCTTTAGTGCAAAGAATTTCATTTAGTTCAAACAGAAAAGACAAATAACAGAGCTGCAGCACAAGTCAAAAAAGCATCCACGGTCCTTAGTCATACTGGAGAACTGACTGTTGGCATTCCAGATTCTGCCTGTAAGCAACTGACCCACTAACTCATATCAAAAGAAAATTTGTTACATGCAGCTCTACATTACATGACGTTTGGGAATTAGTTTAGCATGAAGTTCTCTTGCACAAGATAACTTGTGCATGGGAGCTTTGCATGAACAATATTATGCTCTTGTGCAACATCTGTTTGATTCAGTGGGCTTCACTGAGCACTTCCTACACATTTGTGTCTATTAATATTTAAGCTTATGCTCTGCTTTTCTATTGGATAGCACTTTAGCTGTGACAGTTCCTGATGGCCAAAAGAGAGACAATACCAAATGGTAACAAGCCACAACTAAGGCATCAATAAACCAATTATGAAATTATTCATACATTAAGGTAGTATTACAAGGTTATGCAGGTGTATATTTCAATGTGTAAATTTATTTAGGCAAAAAGAATGTTTTGCTGTTGTAGAAGGATAACAGGGTGGCTTTCAACTGTGATCTGACAGAAATAATTCTGTACATTAGAACCGAAAGTCATACTGAATGGAATAGTTTCTAACTGTCATTAGAAATGCTGACAAAGATGGTACAAGGTGGGACCACAATTTTAAGAAACCATAGTACTACTGTTGAAAAAGCTTCTTCTTTTCATGCCTGTTTCCTGTTAGGTAAAGGTAAAGGTTTCCCTTGCTTGAAAGCCAGTCAAAGCCGACTCTAGGGTTGCGGTGCTTATCTCCATTTCCAAGCCGAAGAGCCAGCGCTGTCCGAAGACGTTTCCGTGGTCATGTGGCCGGCATGACTAAACGCCAAGGCGCACAGAACGCTGTTACCTTCCAACTGAACTGGTACCTAATTATCTACTTGCAGTTTCTTGCTTTCGAACTGCTAGGTTGGCAGGAGCTGGAACCAGAGATGGGAGCTCACTCCGTCATGCAGCACTCGGGTCTCCAACTGCTGAACTACTGACCTTCCAGCCTGCAGTTCAACATCTTAACTCAGACATTAATGGCACATACTGAAGGACCTCTGATAGATACCTCAGGGTCCAGGTAGACCTGCATCAGAGAAGGTGGTCCTGGACATAACATAGATCCAGACTGCCCTATTGTAAAGAAGTACTTCAAATGCAGCTGGAAATATTAACTGGCAGCCATTAAAGATGCTGTACGAGATACATGTGGTTTGTCAGCAAACTGGCAGCTCCATTCTGGACCAGCTGCAGTTTTTGAACACTCTTCAAAGACAGGTCCATGTAAAACATTATGCAGTAGTCTAGTCTGGATGTCACCAGAGCATGAATATATGTGGCTTCTATCTCTGGCAACATATCTCTTCTGTCTAAGAAAGGTCAGCACTTTGCCTGAGGCACGAGCCGAAGGGTGAGAGCCAAAGGGTGAGGCTCTTGGCCTGTGGCTCTTAGCCTAGGGACTCTTAGACTAGGGGCTCTGTAAGAAGCCCAGGAAGAGCCAGAAAGCCAGTGCCCTACTCTCCTTGGGTTCCCAGTAAGGTAAGTAGACTTCTACAAGGAAAACCACTTAAAGGGTTTTAAAGGGGGATTATATATAATTATTGTTTTAAAAAGCTATTATGAAGCCAGAATGCCAGCAGGGGGTTGTGGGCTATCCAGTGTATTGCACGGAGTGTCACATGTATGACTATCTGCCCACTGGACAGAAGTCTTGGGTGTGTGCTCGGTGCAAGGAGCTCCTGGTTCTCAGGGAACGAGTTGTTCCCTTGAGGCCAAGGTGGCTGACCTGGAGAAGCCGAGACAGTCAGTTAGGCACATGGAGAAGACTCTCGGGGACTTGCTAGATATGTTCTTAGGGTTCAGCATGCCAGTTTGGAAGCACAGTCTCCCTGGTAGTTGGCAACCTCTGATGAGATGAATAGCACTGATAATTGTGAGACATCACCAGAGGATATGAATTTCTAAGAGACATTTTTTGTTGATCTTAAAGGTTATATAATGTCCAGACTTTCAAAGATGTATATTGTTGTATTTATAAGGTCCTACATCTTTGTTCAGAAGATCTTCCTTCGAAACGGCAAGACATTCTGGAGATCACTGTCAATATATTTTTCTATGATTATGTATATTATTATTTTGTTCACTTTTTAATGATTCTTTAAAGACATATATTAAGCGTCACTTTTTCACAGTTTTTCTTGTTCTCCGTAACAGCTTAAATACCAGCCAAAACTGGTAAAAGGTCATCAAGGAGCAGAGATAGCAGAGACTGATATGAATAACGTATAGAAATAACAGGAGTATCACTGGCTTTGCTGGCCCAATAGAATCAATGGGAGCAATTCTCTAAGGTTATCAGGAATAGGTCTTCTCCAGCCCAGCTACCTGTGTCCTTACAGTTGGAAAGAAGAATTGGAAACTAGAATTTCATATGTGTAAAATGTATGTTCTGCCATTGAGTAAGAATCCTTCCCTCTTTGGCCCTTTTCTGCAAGTTCATATCATTCCCTTACCCATCCTGTAATTTGGTTTTCACTCATGTCTTCCTCACTTCCCTACCAAATCAGTTCTTCCTCTCTTTTTTAAAACATACAAATAACTTCCACTGCTTTTTCTGGTGCTGGAATTTATAATCCTATGACATGATCCCTTGATCCGCCAGGACCTTTAAAAATCTTTCAAGCAGCTGGAAAGAGTTATTTCTGAGGAAAACACCATTACTAAAAGAGATGGTATAATCATTTTCTTTGAGTATGTACCATATTCCATATTACAGTAAGGACAATGAACATGGAAGGCAGTCCTCAGCATTTTGAAGATGAAATGAGGTCACATCTGTCTTTCTCTGTAACTGCCCTAACTTCAATGAACTAGGCCTGTAAGTTCTTTACAAACATGCTGCATTTGAGATATTAACAAGGTTTTTTTTTTTTTAAAGGGTAAGAATCCTGCTTACTCCTATGAAAGCTGTCCAGGTTTAAAAGGGTTTGTTCTCTGCTTAATCTTTTCTGACACTTGCTGCTGCATAAGAAGATCCTGGGAACAGCTAGAGTTCTCATGCAGGCTTTCACCATGTTTTCGTCAGTGACTAATCAGGCTTT
>NW_015160844.1:1294382-1302371 GCF_001447785.1 Gekko japonicus | reverse complement strand
CCCGATGGTTCAGTGGTTGTAGTTTACATCTAGGTGTACAGCATCAAATCCTATGCAGGCTTTAGAATTCTTTGATATACCTTTGGAAGAGCTTGTTTCTGTTGTAGGTCTGTTGCTTTGGGTAACAGAAAGCTACGCACTGTACGAGGAGGTTTGGAATTGATGAGATTACCTAAGAAACTGCAGTGTCACATTCGTCAGTTATTATACAGATTCAGATTCCCCTCTCTCTATTTTTTATTATTCTAAAGGAGTTTTCTTTAACAAGAATGATTCACTACTTCTGTCGGTTTCAATAAAGGAGGTTTATTTTTCATCTACATAATGAACTATGCTTTCTTGTGTGACTGAGCCCAGACAAGTGCCAACACCTATCAGAGAGAAGGTATTTCAGGAGGAGGTTCTTTGAACTACGTCTGTTATCTGAATTTTTCAGATGTTAATACTGTTCAAGCCGTTTAAATGTCATCTAATACAATCCTAAGCATATTTACTGCCTAGCCAGTGTGCTTAGGACTGCATCCCTTTTACTCCAGCAGACGTTTGCACCTAATGGCTTTAAAGTATTAAAGAAGAACCAGGTCATGTGAATACTGCATGAAGAGAGCTATAGCTCTGCTGTTGCTAGAGTGATGCAAACGATGCCCATTATGTTGAATTTACTATTGTAGCTGATACAGCGCCACCTGCTAGTCAAATGTGGTACTTTAAAGTTAAGATTTTTATCCTGCCTCTTCTACAGTTACATAAAATCTTTCAGTTCAGAGAACTGGTATCCTTTCTGTTCATCCTGAGTACTATTTAGCTCAAGACAGTAAAAGTCTAGAAAAAGAAGATATTTTAACCTTACATATGCAGTCTGCTACTGCCTCCTCCCTCTCCTCCCTAAAGCCAATTGACCCTCAGTGCCTGTTACCATCATCACAACAAAGAGGTTGAGCTCTCCATAGATAGCCTAATTTCCTAGTTTTAAGCTTGTTCTTTTTGTGATGGTGAAGTACCCAATATTGAAGAGCAAAAGTGTTCATCCAGAACTCATTCAGCTCAGCATGCTGGTTGAACATTATGGGAACAACATAAGAACATAAGAGACGCCAATGCTGGATCAGGCCAAAGGCCCATCCAGTCCAACACTCTGTCACACAGTGGCCAAAAATATCAGGTGCCATCAGGAGGTCCACCAGTGGGGCCAGGACACCATTAGCCCTCCCACTGTTGACCCCCCCCATTTTTTGACATGTAATCCAGTTTCATTACTGGGACCATGTTTTTTTGAGACATTTTAAAAGGCATTTTTAAACCCCCTATAACTGGTAAACTGGATTGTGTTTCACAAGCCTGGATCCTGATTTTCTCTGTTTTGGCCTCACAAATACTGTTAGGAGATATGAACAAACAGCCCTTGGTTTGATTGGTGCAAGAATAAGCCTTGAAATGCCTCAGGCTCACATTCTCCTTCCTCCATCCTTCTTTCCTGTTCTCTTTCTATGCTGTATTAATATCTTTACCAACAGAAATCTTGGCTGAAGTGCATATTGAAATAGGAGACTTCTTAAAGAATGTTTAGGGCACTTTTGTGCAGGGAAATCAAGGCAGTAAGCAGGAAGTTGGTTCTAAAGTTAGAGGAGGAAAAATAGACCTTTTAAAAGCTACCAGAATATGAATGATACATTGTTCATTTCCTTTGCAGAGCTCCTACAGTTCAGCAACTACTTACTTTCTATTTCCTTCCTAAAGAGTTAATAATTATCTTTTCTGATTTCACAGTTCTCTTACATTCAGCTCTGTTGAGAGGTCCAGCTCTTGCATGCATGTTTAAAATATACAGCAAAGATCAGTGGAGTCAGTGCCCTCCCAACTTACTAACAACTGGGCATCTCTGTTGAAGGCTCCCCCCCCAACTGTACTCCCAGTTCTACTGGGGTGTTGCTGAATGGGAGTTTCCAAGAGAAGGACAATTTACAGCCAACAAGACTGTTGTAGCAACAAAGGACAGGGCTTACAGGGATCAACTTTTGGGCAAACACTCCAGGTTATCCAAAACTCGAGGGCCAGGTTCTTTTTAGTGGTAACGGGGTTTATGCCAATCTACATTATCTGTTGGTTGAAAGAGAATTAAGAGTCTAGGGGTATAACTATTTTTTAGTGATTGGTCTGGCAGAGCACTTTTATGAGGTGATTAGGGCTAGTCCTGGAGCTTTAATTGATATGATCAGGTAGAGAGGGAGGTATGGCATTATGCCTCAGAAATGCCAGGAAAGGAAAAACAGGGATAGATAATTACAGCTCATTGCCAGTGTCAGCCTTTATTCACAGCAGCAATACCAGATGGGTCCTAAAATAAAACAACGAACACATGAGGATTTAATCCTGTCTGAAAAGGCCAGTCTGGTTTCTATCAATGAGACCTGGTGAGATGAGGCATCAGGTTCTGCTTTGCCCCAGGTAATACCAACTGGGTTCTCTTTGCAATCTCAGAACAGGGTGGAGGGAGCAGGGAGGAGGATGCGGTGTATCTTTACTTCCTAAGGATTTCATCTCCCTTACTAGTTACTAGATCTTGCAGACTTACCTTCCATGAGAATGAGTGCCAAATGGAAGAGCTTAGGGGTTCTGCTAGTATACTGCCTCCCTACTGGCTGAGCTTACTGAGGGAGTCTCAGGCCTAATGATGGAGCTTTTAGTTCTGGAGGACTTCAGCAGCCATGCACAGACATGTTTAGATGCATCTCCGGACTTCTTGGTGGCCAGGACAATCAAGCAGTGGTCCTGTTCCAGGACCACCCTCCCTCCTGGAAGACATGATGCCTATAGATTCCTCAGATCCCAGGGTCTTTTCAGTGACTTTTGGGATCTCACACACCCCAGTCCATGAACAACCAGTGTTTTCTGGACAACAGCTTGGCATGCTTTCCCATCCTTTGCAGTATAGACCTCCCTAGTAAACTAATCAAATTCTTAATGAGGAAAATAATCTCATCTCCTGCCCCATTAGTTACCCCCCTTAGTGATATCACATGCTTTAAGTTTCTCCTTGAGCAACCCAAGTCCCCTAAATTTTATTTTCCTGAGAGTGGGGAGATGAGTGACATTTCTGTTGTCATGGATAATCACTAGTTGGTAAGCATCATAAACCCAGTCTCACTAAACTCCACAGATGTGAGGGATCAATTAGGAATATCTGCCACTAAAGACTGCTAGAAGACTTTCAGAATGCTCTTGGGGATTCTTTGACTGGCTCCCATGCACAATCTGTTCAGTCTCTGGAGTTGAGAACTGACTGGTACCATCAATACAATATCTCTTACTGTTCATAGATTCAACTCAGCTCCCTTTCTTTTCCAAGAATTAGTGGTAATGGAAACTAGGATAATGATTAAAATGCAGGTAGTGAAGTGCTCAGGCTGAATCAAAACATATCATACAGTCCATCTAGAAGCCTAGACTGTGGCAGTGTTGGTAATGACAAAATCTTATTGCTCCACCAATGTTGCATCTTTTCATATATGATTGATACATGCCAGGTGCCATGGCTATCCTAGTTTCCATTACCAAAGGCTTTGTGAATGTTTTTTGAGAGTGGGATAAGGTTTTGTTTTGTTGTACTCTGCTTTAAAATTCTTGAAAATCAGTTAATACCTCTTGTAAGTACATAAATGTTTGGGTGAACCAGTCCAGACTAGGGATGGCAGCTTCTGGGTGGGCCCTGGGGTTCCCCTGGAATTACAGCACATCACTAGACTACAGAAATCAGTCCCCTTGAGAAAATGGATAATTTGGAGAGTGGACTCTGTGGCACTGTACCCCACTGAAGTCCCTGGCCTTCCCAGGCTCCATTCCCTAATGTCCAGGAGTTTCCCAGTCTGAATCTGGCAACCCTACCCCCCATCTCCTGCTGATGCTCGGGGGGACCTGGCAACTCCAGTCCAGAGATAACCATATTCATTACCATCTGTACTAATTAATATACACTTCAGAACTTCATTTTTTGAACTGAGAAAAGTTATATGAAATGTCATGCTCGGGGGGACCTGGCAACTCCAGTCCAGAGATAACCATATTCATTACCATCTGTACTAATTAATATACACTTCAGAACTTCATTTTTTGAACTGAGAAAAGTTATATGAAATATCAAGTACTAGGAATAAGGCCCATTGTGGAAATATATACAATGAGATCTAGAAGAAGAGATTGGATTCATACCCCGCCCTTCACTACCCAAAGGAGTCTCAGAGCAGCTTACAAACTCCTTTCCCTCCCCCTCCCCACAACAGACACCCTGTGAGGTAGGTGGGGCTGAGAGAGCTCTGGTAGAAACTGCTCTTTTTCAAGAACAGCTGTGCCAGAACTATGGCTTGCCCAAGGTCATCCAGCAGGTGCAAGTGGAGGAGTGGGGAATCAAACCCAGTTCTCCCAGATTAGAGTCAGCGCACTTAACCACTACACCAAACTGGCTCTAGAAAGAGGCTCTGGGTGGGTGCCCTGGCCTTGGGCACTCAGCGTCAATTTACTGTGGTGACCTCAGCAGTGATCTCCAGCCCTCCCCTGGAGATTGTCAACAATGGTTCCCCATGAGGAAATGGCTGGTTTGGAGGTAGAGTCTATGGCATTGTACCTGTCTGAGGTCCCACTCCTCCTCAAACCCTACACTCTCCAGGCTCCACACCTCAAATCTCCAAGAATTTCTCAACCCAGAGGTGGCAACCCTATTTCCTTCCCAGCCAACCATCAACATACCGTTATCTGCCCCTCTGACTTCAGGTTTCCATCTTTTCCTCCCTCCCTGTAGCCTCTACCTAGGAAAAGCAGCTCACATTATTCTCTTCTCCCCCTTTTGATTTGCACAACAACCCTGTGAGGTAGGTTATACTGAAAGTATGTGAGTGGTCTGAAATCACCCAATCAGTCTCTACAGGAAGAACGTGGGCCTGGAAGACCCTGCTCTGAAGTGCTAACTTGCTACATCACACTGGCTGTCCTGGGGGGGCCACCTCAGCAGGGCATAATGACACAGAGCCCACTGTTTTCTCCAGGGGATCTGATCTCTGCTATCTGGAGAGCAGTTGTAATTCTGAGTGATCTCCAGCCTTCACCTGGAGTCTAGCAACAATAGTTTCCCAGGAGGAAATTGCTGGTTTGGAGTGTCTATGGCATTGTACCTGTCTGAGGTCCCACCCTTCCACAAACCCCACCCTCTTCAGGCTCCATCCCTCAAATCTCCAGGAATTTTCCAACCTGGAGGTTGCAGCCCTATCTCCTTCCCAGCCAAATATCAACCTACTTGCCCCTCTCAAATCTCCAGGAATTTCCCAACCTAGAGGTGGCAACCCTATCTCCTTCCCAACCAACTATCAACCTACCATTATCTGCCCTTGATCTCTACCATCTGGAAAGCAGTTTTCTGAGTGCTCTCCAGCCCTCACCTGGAGATTGGCAGCAATGGTTCCCCAGGAGGAAGAGTACCGTCTTTCTCCTCAGTGGAGACCAAAGCAGCTTACATCATTTTCCTCTCCCCCTTTTTTATCTGCACAACAACCCTATGAGGTTAGGCTGAAAGCCTGTGACTGGTCCGAAATCACCCACATAACTTCCACAGCAAGAATCTGGGTCTGGCAGACCCTGCTCTGAAGCGCTAACTGCTATGCCTAGGGTAGCCAACCTCCAGGTGGAGCCTGAAGATTGCCAGGTATCACAATGGAACTCCAGACAACAGATCTCTTCCCCCCCTGGAGACAATTACTGCTTTGAAGGGTGAGCTCTATGGCATTCTGTTCAGCTGAGGCCTCTCCTCTCCACAAACTCTGGCTTCCTTAGACTCCACCACAGAATATCCAGGAATTTCCCAACCCAGAGCTGGCAACCCTAGTCAGGACTGGCCCCAATGAGTTCCCCTCAAAGGACTGGAAAGGACTTCCTTCCTTTGCCTTTTTACTGACAGAACCAAGCTTGGTTGCCTAGCAACAGCCACTGAGGGAAAAGTTAGTCCCACGGGAGCCAAGAAGGAGAAGTGTCTTCCTTCAGGAGAGACAGCCGTTTTAACAGTTTATTTTGTGAGGGAAGAGTGTCCAGGCTGGCAGCGAGCAGGGGAGAGGAGCGGACCCAGCACCCAGCCAATGGCACGTGAGTACTCTTGAGTGGTGGTTGATGGGCTAATGGCTGATGGAGTGCACTGCTCAGCCAATGGGAGGGCTGGAAATGGGCAATGCATAAAGGAATTATATATATAAATCTATGCTCATACAGTTGTCAAAAGAAGCACACTCGCTAATGTAATTTAGTACTTAAAGAAAATAATCTGCACGGTGTCATTTATTCAGATCCTAATAACGCTCTAGTATGTTTCTGTGTGTCTCAATCCCAGCCTTCTGGCAACAGGGGCACTCAAGGGCTGCTGCTACATTCATTTAAAGGTGCAGCTGCAACTGCCATCTATTTTGGCTGCAAGTGTCCCTGCCGATCAGCTGGACTGGGGCAGGGGCAGGCCTCAGAAAAATAAGTGGAGGAAAGGATGAGTGCTCTCCTGGTTGGGAGAGGGTAGGGCAAAGGGGGGAGCAATTGACCACATGTCAGACAGCTTTGGGTAGTTTAGACATCTAGCAAGTGCAGGGTTCCTTGCTGGAGGCCACACCCACTGAGCAGGACTATGAGGCCTGGGAGAAGAGATAAAGGGGGGCAGGAAGCTAGGCCAAGGAGGTAGAACACTTCTTGACAGCAGCACAGGTGCTCATGGAGGGGAGAAAGAACAAGATGAAGGTAACCCCCTTCGATTTCCATTCTGAGTCCCAGTGAGCCCCTACTTCCTGGGAAACAGAGGGTGCAACTGGTAGGCAGCCAGGGAGAGACCCATGCCATCAGCAGATAAGGCAGTGCCTCACACTATACAAGGACATATCCCTACATCTGAACTTACATCAATTTCATAGCAGTTTAACTGCCACAGCACTCCCCCCTCCAAAATATGGCATTGTAGTTTGTACAGGATCCTGAGACTTCCTGTCTCCTCAGAGAACTTGTTTCCTTCCAACTCTATGATTCCGTGAACAGGAGGGGTGACCTTTAAAGCTGCTTAAGTCTGAAGTGTAGATACACCAGCATAGATATATGTACCCCCCTGTTTCAGCCAAGCTAACTAACATGGAAATACCAACTCCCATTTCTGTATTTTTTTTACAACTCTCACAAGGTATATCTATATTGTACCTATAATGGAATACAAAAGGCATTGTTAAGAAGCGATCTTTGGGTGCACTGTCAGTTTGCCTGATTGCTGAAAAATCCCTTGCCTAGGAGCTTCCTAAAGGACATGGACTGTTTTGTGCATCTCTGTCTTTCCTAAGGAGCAAGCTTGGTAAACCAGCATATCATTTGAACACAAGGTGGCAGCACAGTGACAGGAATATGCTTTTTGATCTTGCAGTACTTTAAAGACTAATGGTTTTATGGTGGAATATGGTGGAACAAAGTTTGAGTCCAGCTGCACCTTTAAGACCAACAAAATTTTATTCAAGGTATAAGCTTTCAAGCGCAAGCACATGGTGGGATAAGCTTTTATAGACTAGAGAGCGCTTCGTCAGATTTATGAAGTAGATTCTCTTATACATGGTGATATAGAGGGGGAAATGTAAACTGGAACTAAATGGCCATGGAATGCAAGAGGCATGTTTTTAAAATTCAGAAACAATATTTTTATTTTGTGTCCTCAGGATTTCGAGACTGATTTTTGTGTGTGTGTTGTCTCCAATACTCAGTATACTTGTGCTTGTTCTGAGTTAGAATCAAGGACTTAGCTGCTGAAGCTGGAAAGGAGGAGGAATAAAGGGCATGAATTGAAATGGCATAAAACACTTGAGGATCTTTGTTTTCACTTACTTTACAAATGAGAGAAACCTCTTTCAGTTGATCCATCTGGAGAATGATGGCATTGTTCGGAAAAATATTATTTGTATAGCTATGTCAACAAAGCTGCAGATTATTTGAAAACAGTAA
>NW_015160844.1:1293741-1294325 GCF_001447785.1 Gekko japonicus | reverse complement strand
AATTTTGTTGCAATGTTTCAAAAATCACATCAAGAATCAGCATTAAATTTATTTACTAACTAATGCCAGAATGGTATATATCTAGCATTGGAAATCTAAATATATACCCGGGGGGGGGATTGGTTAAATAAAACATGGGGGGGATTAGATTAGTAAAGCTAACTCTACTTCTGTACTCAAGAGAAAGCAGTAATTGGGAGCCATGTTGGTGTCCTTTATTGTGTTATACTGAAAATGTATTCAAAATATCTGTTATTTCTAGATTAAAAACTGGTTAAGTGTGCTGTGTGATATATATTCATTCCAAATTCAGTATCATTCTGAAGTATGTTGTCCTAATATTTACCAGAAAAAATGGTTGGAAAGTCTGCTGCGATCAGAACTTTGAACTCATTTGACCTTAAACTATTGTAGTATGAGTCATAAGTGTTAAGAAAAAATGAAATTCACCTTGAATAGTATCAGATCACTTTCTTTTTTGATCACCTGAAATTTTAGCAGTGCAATCCAAATGTGAGCCACGGTTTTGGGAGGGAGGGAGGGAGGGAGGGAGGGAGGAAGGAAGGAAGGAAGGAAGGAAGGAA
>NW_015160844.1:1281422-1293678 GCF_001447785.1 Gekko japonicus | reverse complement strand
AGGAATGCTCTGGCATTTGGACAAAAACTCAGTGGTAGAGCTTCCCTGTGTCACCAGTGATGTAATGCAGAAGTGGTGTTGCCATGTGGCCAGCAGCACAGGTCTAGGCCTCCTTTTGCTTGTGATTAGGGCCCCACCAGCCAGCTGATCAGCACTAGAGGGACCCCAGTGGGGACCTGCCAAACCTATGTGATCCTGTATGAGGGTTTTATATCCAGTCGCCTCTTCCCTGTGGAACTCACTCTCCCCCCCCCTTCCTTACTGCAGATGATTCCCTCCCAGAGGTCTTCCAGTGCCAGCTGAAAACTTAAAAAAAAAAATTATTCTCAAAGGTCTTGTTAAATTACTATTTCTCTGATACTTCTGTTTTAGTGGATGCTTATTATTTGTTTTATATTTATAGTTTTTAAAATCTTTGTAGGCTCCCTTGAGTATTTATTATAAACAGAAAGGTGAGATATAAATGTTCTTAAATAAATAAATAAAATAGTGTCTTTTAGTTGATTTATTTGCTTCTTTGAGTATTGACATATATAATTTCAATACGTAACGTACTCCAGACTAGGGTATAAAAGGATACAAAAAATGTATACAATGATTCGTTTCCTGTTCTCTGTCCAACAATGAATTGCTCTTATTAAAGCTAACCAGTCTTTATCTAAACCATGTGAAGTCTCTGCGTGTCCTTTTGCGAGGAGAGAACCCTCAGAGGTTAAAGTTCTACATCTGACAACCCCAGATAGACTGCATGCCAGCCTCCCTGTCTCTATGGAGCAATATACTGTCAAAATCAATCCTGAGTAATCTACAGTTCTCATAAATCATGCCTATCACAGAACAGTGACACATTATGGCAAAAGTAAGTCCTGTGTTTACAAGTAGGAACATATTTTAACATGATTATATCAGATTTTTCTACCTTAATTTCCAAAGCTAAAACCAGCATATTAAAAAATAAATATTGATATGACACCTACATGCCATTTTGTGTTGAAATTATGCTACTTGGAGACAGGTGTAACAATTGAACCAAGAGCTATTTATGTATATTGATTCAAATACTTCACCAGGAAATCTCCAGTGAGATGACTCATCTTCCCTCTGACATATCCTGAGATGGAAGAGTCCCCTTGACAGATGTGTGTAGAAGAGAGTAAGATTCTATATTGGTATTGTAAATTGTTTTTCTCAATTAATAACCAGAGAAGAAATGTCTTGAGTCATTGTCTGACATTGCTGAAAATGCGTTTATGTAACTTTCTGATTGTGAAGTGAATTTAATCTATCATACGTAACTGTCATCAACAGTGGTTTGCTACAGTTTTAATGAATCATCCTCTGAAGCATTTCAAATGGTGTCTACTGCAGTGCACAGCTATGCTATCTGGTTTCCAATGAAACATGCTATTTAGGTAATAAGAAGAACTGAATCATACTTTTAATTAGAGTTTTCAAAAACTCATCTGAGCTACATGTCTGTGAGACCCATCAAAATATGCCACAGTAATAACAACTAATCCATCACAAAATCTGAGGAAATAATCGAGCACTGTTATAAAATTGGGGTGAGACACAGTTGATGGTCATGTACGGGGAGCAGTGGGTACTCCCACTGTAAGTATAATTTGTTACATGTACGTATACATACATATTTGTGTATATCCAGTCACTAAAATCCTTACTGTTCAGAAAAGATAGAAGAATTACTGGAAACAAATACTAATAGAAATGTAACAGCTTTCATGTATGGGAAGGACACGCATGTTGGCCCAGTGCCCAATTGTGAGTACAGATTTTCTGTCTTATGCCCTGACCATATTAGACTGAGCACCCGTGACTCATCAAATGCACCCCCCAGCTCTGGGATTTGGGGGAGCGGAATCTTTTATTACACAGATTGCAGACTGATGTCTTATTTTCCCATAAAAGAATGTGATGATGGTTTTATTAACCACAAATAGATGGACTGAAGGCAAGATTGTGTGAGCCTGTTAGAGAGAAACTGCTATCTTCAGCTCTTTTTTTGGTGGCTTCGTAGAAACCCTGACCTGGATGGCCCAGGCTAGCCCAATCTTGTCAGATCTTGGAAGCTAAGCAGAGTTGGCCCTGGTTGGTATTTGGATGGCAGGCAATGGCAAACCTCCTCTGTTTGTCTCTTGCTTTGAAAACCCTTTGGGGTCACCATACGTTGGCGGCAATTTGCCAGCACTTCACATACACACATCTAAGAAAGGAAGAAACATATTCCATATTCGAAGAAAATATTAACATTCGTTTGTCAGAAGATGAAATGTCTTGCTAGCAGCTGTAATATATCTAATTGATTAGACTTCTAGCTTTTTGATTTGTGGCTGGCTTTCAATGATTTCATTCTTTTGTATTTTTCTCATTCTTGTTTTCTCGTGAGTAGTTATTGGATTTACTTGTATCTTCATGTATATATTTCTTCCATGTAATTGTATACATTTTATAAAATGACTTTCTATTCATTTTTCATTGCTAGTGGGTAGTTTTTCCCCCCTTCTGTGCTGTTGCATTTTTACAGGTTCTAGAGCACCATAAATCACTCGACAGCGCTGTAGTTGTCCTAACTGTAACAGCCCTCTGTTTTGAATATTTATTCATTTATTGAAGTCATTTCTATGCCACCTTTCCATCTAAAAGCACTCTGTTGATTCTCCTGGACTCTCTGTGGCTCCATTGATCACGGTATCCTTATGGACCTCTGTTATGCCCTTTTTTCACTCACACAGAGTGCCTACTACCCTCTAAACCTCTCTGTCAAGTTATGGGTCACATGTAGAGTTGCCAGGTCCCCTTGTCGCTCCAGTGGATGGATTGGGGGGGGTCTGGGAGGTCCCCGACATGATGATATCACCTAGGAGTGGCATCATCACGCCAGTGATGCTCTGGTTTAAGGTCAAAACTCTATGGTAAAACTGGCTTAAAACCTCCCAAGATTGTTGAAGCTGAAGGTGCTACATTGTGAGATAGCCACCATTTTGAAGATTGTCTAGCAACCCCCATAAACCACACAGTCCAACTAGCATGGATTGTCTTGGGAACTGAGGAAAGCCAAGCTTGCAGCAAGAAGTCTGTCTTTGGTGTTTTGTGCTCCAGCACTGTTGCTGATGCTGTCAGCCAGCTGATGGGGGGAGGCATGTCTCAACCCCAGCCCTCCCCATCCTTGGGATGACAGCAGTGGCAAGAGAGTTGGAGCACAAAGCAGCCAGGAGAGGCTTTTTGTTGCAAGCACACACACACACACACATCGCTCAGCTGATGTGGAAGGAAGAGGCTAAGGCAGAGACAGAAGAGAGTAGAGAGGGAGAGACTGTGGGGGAATGAATCAGGAGAAAGGAGAAACTGTGGGGAGTGGGATGAGGGGGCGAGACCATGGGGAATGGGCTGGGAGGGATGGGATTCCCATTCCCCAGAAATCCTGTAGGCCCCCTGCTTGTACATAGTAATACTAGACAATGATACAGGTTCTCCCTGAGATTGGTCGGATTGTTTTTAGTATAGATTATTTTGGAATTTAGGTATCCTTTGTGTAGACATATTAATTCTATGCACCAGTGATACAAATATCATAACATTAAATGTTTTAATTATCTTGGGACAATTTAACAGCAATTTTAAGTTGTTATACATGCTCACTCACAAGGGCATGTATCCAACCATTTACAGATATTGCAGAGCAGGACTGTTACACTTTCCTCCTGTTGCAGTCCACTCAGCCCACAGAAATTTTGTTCCTGGGGGTCAGCAGACCTTCAGGAACAGCATAGGGGGCAAAGCTGGGAGGCCACAGTGGGAAAGGAGAATCAGTGGAACTTACCACCCTCTCTTCCACAAATGCAAATGCCTTTCCTTTGGAGCAACTGTTGGACACATGCCAGTATCTGTTAACTGTTTATTTAGAATATTTCTATGCCACATCTTCAGTTTACAAGTAAAAAACACAGTATAAAACACAGGTAACAGTGTTCCGTGCGCCTTGGTGTTTAGTCATGCCGGCCACATGACCACAGAAACGTCTTTGGACAGCGCTGGCTCTTTGCTTTGAAACAGAGATGAGCACCGCAACCCTAGAGTCGGACTCGACTGGCTTTCGAGCAAGGGAACCTTTACCTTTACTATAAAACACAAGCAGCATAAAAACTCTCAATTAGACAGAGCAGACCATTAAAAGGGTGAAAAATAAATCCCTAATTAAAAGCCTTGGGTTTTAAACAATGCTCATCACTAGATGGCACAAGTAATTTATATATTGTGTTTTCCTGTCTAACTCTATATGTAACATGTAGTACTAACTTTTTGTTATTTTTATAGCTTTATCCTGTGAAAAAGGCCTGGTGAGCTTGACACTTGTTAGGCTGTATCCAGCAGATGATTTCCATGGATGAAAGGGGGGCAATTTTTGCTGATTCCCTCCCTCCTGTCGCAGATTTCCAGCCCCCCTCCTCAAGTTGGTCCTGGGGGTCCCATTCCCCAGGAGTGGCAATATCTGGGGGAGATTTTGGAAGAGCATTTGGGGCTGCAGTGGGAGGGGGAGGCAAGGGAGTCACATTCCATGGATGGAAATGTTTTCTAGCCACAGAAATTACTGGTGGATCCAAGCCATTGGATCTTATTTAGTGGTAGTCTGGATAATAAGCTGTCTGTGTATATTTTGTGGTATCCTCTGTTTCTACAGTAGAACATGAGAAGACAGGAAAGTACTATTGGCCACACTATTGGTAACTAGAAAGGAGAAGCTTTTTAGACTGCATTACAGTATTATTAACAAGCTGAAAGTTCTTTAGAGGATAGAAGGAAGAAACCTGACAGTAGAGGATCCAGATCCTTCTGCCTAGTACTCATCCCATGGCACCAATATAGCTGTGCTCCTTTGGTTTTCTTGCTTTTTTAAACTCTAAATCTGAAAAGGCGTTGTTGCGAATTGAATTCCCCCTCCCCTCCCAAAGAGCAAAGAACCTTCCTAAAGCATTTATTAGAAATACGATAGACTTTGTTCTGGCATGTATGCTGGATGAATCCCATAATGTATCCAGAGGGATTCAAGCTTTGAGAACAGCATCTTGATTGTGTATTATTTCTCATCATGAACGCTCTACTTTCCCAGTGATTAGAATCAAATACTGCTTTTGGTAATGCGATTACTTAAGCAAAGGCATGAAATATACCTTTTTGTCTCTCTAATCTCTCATTTTTTATTTGGTAGTAAAATCAGAGGTAGAAGAATATCATGCTATGAATTGCAGATGGGTAATTTTTGCTGATGGAGAAGGAACGGCTCATTGAACAAACTATCCATTCTCATCTAGGGAGGATATTGTTTCATTGTTTACTTTTGTTTTGGCAAGTTCTGCTCATAGTTGCCTTAGAACAAAGTGTGATGTTTATCTCACTTACTGAAATAAAATATAGTGAAGTTCAGCATTCCTTCTAAGCTGAGTTAGTGTGAGCTAGCTCACAGTTTTTTAGCCTCCGGCTCACATATTTTTGTCTCAGCTCAGGAAGGATGGCTCCAGAGCAAACTAATTTATACAGTAGCCAAATCGCTCACTCACAACTTTAATGCCAGTAGCTCACAAAGTAGAATTTTTGCTCACAAGACTCCACAGCTTAGAGGGAGCATTGGTGAAGTTATATTGTATGGGTAGAGACTAGCTAAGCAAGAATAATTTCTGGAACACATCCATTGTCTGCTTTTGCAGTCACATTCATATGTGAAAATTACTGCACTTTCTTAATGGGTAATGCGGACTTGAAGTCAACCAAGTGGCACAGAAGATTTATCCTCTGGTTAACATAGTAACATCTGAGCTGAACAGGCTTGCTGTCAGTTCTAGCCCCACGCTGATGTGAGCTGCCAGCCTTGTTCCCAGCTCGCCGTCTACCCAGCTGTTTGAAAGCTTCAGCGAGTAGATAAAATGGGTACCACTCCTTAGAGAGAGTGGGCACACTGAAACCCCCCCCCTCGTGGGGGGGAGCGGGGTTAGCCGGTGAACGGAAGTCCAGCTCGCATGATGGAAAGCCTAGAGAGATCTCCTCGGCGTTAAGATAAAGCCTGTAATGGGCCGTCCGGCCAGGCGATGGCAGTGTGGCGTTACAACTCAAGGAGTCTGGAGAAAGTTGACGCCATCAAACTCGGCCGAGAAAAATGCCGTTCCAGATCACGTCTCATCTGCATCTGAATGAAACCCTCATCGGCTGTGAATGTGTGCAACTTAAGATGTATATATGTTGTCCTCCCTTACCCCGCATTGCATTGTTAGTCCCTCGTGAAAAATGAGTAACTGTAAATCGCCCAGAGCCAGCAAGCTCTGCAGGACTGAGCAATCAATAAATTGAAAGATTTATTATTATTATTATTATTATTATTATTTATTTACACTTAACTATGGTTGGTGGATCACCCCAATGTAGAAAACTCCACTAACTGTGGTTTGTTTATATTCCTTAAACCAGGACCTGAAGCTGGTTTATTAAAAGTAACTGTGGTTAACTATGGATTTGACTTACAGACGAAAGCAAAATCCTAGTTTAATTCTGAGGCACGGAATCTGAGACCCTGGCTAAAAATCAAGGATAGGACCCCCATACCCAATTTATTCTTACCCAACTCACTTTGAACCAGAATAAAGGAAGTTCCCAACTTATGAACGGGTTGCATTCGAGAAGTCTGTAGTTCAGTTGGTTGGAAGAACACATTTTTCTCATAGTGATACATCTAATAGATGGTGGCTAAGTTCCCAGTTTAGCCCACACAAGCTGAAATACTGTATGTTTGCAATAAGGAAGATGGAAACATAATTGTAAATTACTGTGCAGTACTTAAACAAGATATGCACTAAATAGCTGCAGAACAACAAATTATTTTCCATTTTCTTCAAATGCTGGTGCTACCTTGCTTACAAGAAGCAGGATTAATTAGAAAAGGCAAATAATGCATGGCGCAGATCATACTTAGGGAAGGTGGAGTTCTTCAGGTGCAGCGGGTTTTCCTTGCTGTCTAGAAGCCGCCAAGAGTAGGACTGAGTCTGGGAGATGGGTAAGGGTGCTGCACAGCACCCACTCACTGGCCAGCAGCCCCATCACATCTTGCCCCCTTGATGATACCCAGGGGTCATTTTGTAGAAAAAGAGCTGCAGGAGCTCATTGGCATATGGTATGCTAATGAGCTACTAGGCTATTAGCATATGCCACACCCCCTGGTATCACCGGAAGTGATGTCAGAAAGGGGAAGCAAAAGGGGGGAGGCATCTTCAAAAGCCTCCCCTTTCCTTCCCCAGCTGGCCTGTGGGGGGGGAGTGAAAGGGAGAGGGTTGGGTCACAGATTTGGGTCACAGAAGGAGGAAAGAGAGAAGGAAAGAGAGAGAGTAGAGAGAAGGAAAGAAGGAAGGAAAGAGGGTATAAAAAGATAGAAGGAAAGAGGAAAAGAAAGAGAAGGAAAGAAGGGAAAGAAAGAGAGAGAAGGGAAGAAGGAGGAAAAGAGGAAACGGAGAGAAGGAAAGGAGGGAATGAAAGAGAGAAGGAAAGGAGGAAAAGAGAAGAAGGAAGGAAGAGGAGGGAAAGATGGTGTATAGAAATATTAATTTATGTGTTTCATGTCTCCCTTTGAATGTTCTATAGGTTTCATGTTCCCCATTGGAATGTATCTTGCTGACCCCCTGTTGTTCTGATTTCCTGTGCAAGCCAGATGGCTGACCATTTGGTCGATTGCCCGCCATAAAGATTCCTTTACTTGCTGGTAGAGGCCAGAGACATGCAAACAGGCACGTAGGCCCAAAGATGGGTTGGGCTCTGGGATCAACTTACTGCAGAGGATGATTCCCAGACCTAACCTATCCCCCACCTATTGCCATGACAACCCCAAAAGGTGGACATCCCCTTCCTCATTGGATTGGCTACTGGCCATGGCTGATCATAATGAGATTGGGGTTTAATTGTCTGATCCCTTGGAAGAGAGCTCAGTTTCTTCTCTTGCTCTCTCCTTCATGTTGAATTGTACCTGGGAAAGGCTGTCCCAGGCAGAACAAAGGACTCCTTGTGAGCTGAAGCACATGGCTATGTGCTTGCAAGGATGGAGCTATTGTTTCTCAAGATACTTGGACATTCTTGACTATGGATCCTCCTGGTAATTATGCATATCTTTAATGTCTAGTCAGGGCCAAGAGCCATAGCTTTTCTTGTTTTGAATTCTAATTATTCTGATGCAAGCCTGTGCTAAATAAACTTTACTCTTGTTTATAAAAAATACTGTCTGTTGGATGGATACTGACTCCAAGCCTTTTTCCTGTTGCCTGAAACTGCTCACCACATTATGCTACCTTGCTAAGAGTGTTCTTGTAATAAGTCCCAGAGGCCAGTTAAGAGTCTGAACCTTGCTTTTGAACTGGAAGGGGGACTATAGCTGAAAAGGTTCTGGTGGCTATTGTTCTTAAATCCAGAGAGCCTATCTCTCCTGGGTTCTTGTGTAAATCCATTGTTCTAGTGAAGAATTCTTTCTCCTCCCATTCCTGGACTGGACTGGGGAGGAGAGAGAACCTTTACAGATGGCAAAGAGATGGAGGGAGGGAGGGAGGGAGGGAGGGAGGCTCTCCCACCACCACCCATCAAGCCCCTGCCACCCCCATCCCTGCAGATCCCTTACTTACCGCTTCCTTGGGGGCCGGGGAAGCCAGTGGCGGGGCTTTCCAGGTGTCCCCCGAGCCGCAGTGCTTCTGCGCGGGCCCGGGGGACCCAGCAGCGGGGCTCTCTGGGCGTCCCCCGAGCTGCAGTACTTCTGCGCGGGCCTGGGGGACTCAGCGGCGGGGCTCTCTGGGCCTCCCCCTTGCCACAGCACTTCAGCGCAGGGAGCTGGGGACAGGGGCTGCCGCTGCCACCATTTGCGTGGGCTCGTGGGCTGCTGGAGCGGTGCTCCTGAGTGCTCCGGCCCCAAAAGACCCATGATCGTACCCAAAGGGGGCTGGTTCTGCCTTATTGAAGACAACTGATTTATTTGGCACATTGGAAGGAGATGAAGAAGTCAATAAACCCCTTTGACAAATCCTAACATTTGAGAATTATTACCCCACCCCTGTGTAGCTGGCTAGGTCATGGGCTCTCCTGATTATGCCATCTGAAGGTAGTGACAGGTAATCTGTCAACTGAGGAGGCTTTTTAGCACAGCTCAGAAATTCACTGTGCAAGCTCTCATGTTGCTTGCTTGTCCCAGGAGACACAGCTGCATCACTCTTTCCTACTATACTAGGAAAAAGTTTCCTACCTGAGTTGGGAAAAAAGACTTAGAAAAACCTATGTTTTTTGTGTTCAAGCGTTTCACACATGTATCATCTTATTATCCTCACGACAGCACTGTAAGATAGACTAGAATTGTTCCCATATTGTAAATGTGTGTGGAGGGAACTGAAACTGCAAAAGATTTCTTCCTAATATTCCTCTGAGCATTGCTGCTTGGAATGTGAAATTCATTGGTTTTAAAGGGCCATGTATGCTACGAGATTGTGGGAGTACCCAGGAAATGTAGAATGTGGTAATGGGTGGAGACTTCAGTTTCCCAAGAATCTTTGCTTTCAATCTGAAAATGATACAAGGAACTTTCTAGTCCTTATGGCTGTGAAATTATGTTTGAAAGTGTGTGGGGAATACCCAGGGAAATTTCAGAAGCCTCAAGGATTTCCAGTGTTTGGAGTAAGTTTTGGTGGCCTGCATAGCACCATTCTTTCCCTCAGGTTCTACAGAACTAAAATAAAATGTGCAAACTATTTAAAAACTGTTGAATAAATCATGCAAAGTAAGAGAAATTATGCACATCTGCCTGAATTGTGTGATTTATGCAGGTGAGAGAATTTAAGCTTGTATTTTTAAGTTTTCAAACACAAAATATATACAGCCCTGTATGGTGTCTTTCGGACAGCCTTAATTTTCCAGTTTTGTTTCCCTTTGTTACTGTTTCCCCCCCTTCTTTCCACACAGCTTCATTAGCCATCACTTACTGTCTCAGTTTTTTCACATTTCCCCCCACCCTTTCTGAAACATGTTTTCCTCCAAACTTTTTTTTTCTGAAATGGCTTGATTTTGGTCTTTCAACGGTCTGAAATGGCATTTCACAGTGCTCCATCCCCCTTACCATTTTGGGCAAGGTGGGCAATGATTCTTTTTTTTTTTAATTGCATGCCAGAATTGCAGTGATCCAGCATTAGAACTATCATAGCCAATCAGAAGGCCTGAAACAAGCAGCCAGCCATTACCTTGCTCCCTCATGGTACATTCCCTAGAGCACACGTGAGCACCATGCCTGGGAGTCATTTCAGATTCTGTGTGCAGGGTGGACGGGTGAGCCAGGGCAGCAGTGAGAGAGCTGGCAGCACAATGAGCCCCTGACAAGCCCTGGGCAAACTGAGACTGTGGCCCCAATCTCTGCTGGCCAAAAGAGTTGCCTATATGGAATATGGTCACACACACACTCACTCCTTTCTGTGAACAAAATCAGTGTACAGTAATAATGAATACAGCATAAACACTGCAAAATTCTTTCTTGATCATCAGAACAGGATCATTGCAAGGGTGCTTTGAAGAACTGCAACAATAACCTTCCAAAGCAATGTTCCCTTAGCCCTGCAATTGGACATCATTCTTCAGGAAATGCCATGTGGCACACTGTCTAGGTAGAAGCTCATGGCCAAGAGAAGTAAACATAGGGTTGCAAATTGCAGGACTCAGAAAAGCTGCAGCCATGCAGGTGGGGATGTTGGGAAAGATTATTATTATTATTTATTGATTGATTAAATTTATATCCTCCCCTCCCCGCCGTGCCGGGCTCAGGACGGCTAACAGACATACATATGAATATATACATTAAAACTCCATAATATGATGAAAACAAATTGAGATTACAATATAAAACCATAACTGCTCAGTACATACTATAATATATTATTGTTTATTAAATTTTGTTGAGAGAGAGATTTCCAGAGAGTTTTGAGACTAAACAGCGCTGAGAGTTCCTCTTTTTGTTGGGGATCATGGGACACTCCTGTGCTTTGGCGGCAGCAGCCACCCATTGAGGCATTGACCAAGGGAGCTTTGACTGTCAAAAACGTATGCCCTGGAAACCTTGTTGGTCTTAAGATGCTACTGGACTCAAACCTTGCTCCTCCACTGAACCAGCCAGCCTCTGCAAAGTCTGCAGCTTCTCTCAGTTTAAAAATAAACCATAGCTTTGTGTTACATAGGTCCCTGCCACACAGGACGACTGAAACGCGGCTAATCAGAGCCGCACCAAACTTGAGACGCCGCGGCGGGATCCCACGGATCCCCTCAGCCGCAGCGCATCGCTCCCCGGCACGATCAGATGCCAGGCTGCCGAACTGCGCATGCTCGAGCATGCGCAGTACGGCTGGGGGCCGAGATGCGGCGGCGCAAGGACACGCCGGCCGATCCCACGGCCGGCTTGAGGCGCTCCAAGGGATACAACCACCTAGGTAGGTGGTGTTTTTTTGCTGCACGGTATCGGCGTTTGGGACGGAACAGGGACGGGCAGGCAACAATTCCCAGATGTTGCCGTGGGATCGCACCCGTTTGCTCCGCCCCCGTTCCGTCCCCCTCCCGGCCCAAAACGCCTCGTATGAACAGGGCCATAGTGAACCAAAGTAAAATGAAACATACCTCCTGGATCTGACATGTTTCTACCACCACCACCCCAATGGTGTAACTCATCTCAGGAACTGCTGAAAGAGATCGTTATTGTAGACCAAGATTCTGTTGTACAAAAATGTGCCCCACAACAATGTACAATGTTCCTGCAGTGTCTGTTAAGTATATTAACAGTTAACAGTATACTGAAGCATTATTGCTGTCAAGTAGGTACAAGTGATTTGTGGGAAAATTCCACCTGAGGTCTCAGTGTATATTGCAAGGTCATTGAGTGTATGCTTGATGAGAGAAATGCAGCATGTTTGCTAGCTGGGAAGGGCTTCTTTTCAAGCAGCCTGTTTGAGCCCTTTCTCCTGAATCTACACAGGCTTCATCACACCAATCTCTGTGAAGCAAGTAGACCTCTAGTTTTACTTTGTCATTTCAAATATTCACTGGCAGCAGTGAGAACGAGAGAGGCAATAAAATCCATGCAGATACGTGCACTGTTAAACTAAGAACTACATTTGAGTCTAAATCAAAGTATCCACTTCAGTGTAGCTGGCAGTCTCTTCTAGGTGTGTTTTCTTCTGACCCAGGGAAGTGTTAC
>NW_015160844.1:1270880-1281373 GCF_001447785.1 Gekko japonicus | reverse complement strand
GTGTCATCGTCCGTGTCTGCCACTCAGATGGGGCCCACAAAGCACAATTTCAGGTCATTTGCAATACGAAGTATAAGAACCAGCAGAAAAGAGAGCAGGATCAGGGTATACTAAGTCTTCTGTCAGAACTCACTGGAAAACAATGAGAGATATAGACTCATCTAAGCACCAAGGCGTAATGTGATTATTATTAATCAGGACTTGTTTTCAACTAATCAAATTACATCTTAGAACAAGGGCCATTAACATTCCTCCCTAACAAAGACTCCAATTACATGAGCACTTTTAGCTAATAAGGTTTTCCTCTGATGTGACTCATGGCTCATTTTGGATCTACGTCCTGTATTACATTTTTTGATTATGTAACCAAGACCATCTTTTCACTTGAAGATTTCCCTTTCTTGCTTTAATTGGAGATGTTCCCAGGGCCCAAGAATGCTAGCTGTAACACGTAGGGTTGCCAACGTCCAGGTGGTGGCTGGGGATTTCCTGGGATTACAACTGATCTCCAGGCAACAAAGATCAGTCCACCTGGAGAAAATGGCTGCTTTGGAGGGTGGACTCCATGGCCTCGTACCCCACTGAGGTCCCTCCCCTCCCCCGGCCTCCTCAGGCTCCACCCCAAAAATCTCCAGATATTTCCCAACCTGGACTTGGCAACCCTGGTAACACCTCCTACAAATTAGAAAGCTGTCTTCTGAATTTATCTGGATTTCTCCGTTTCCATGTCTGGGAAAAATGGATCTTTTGTATCCTATTCAGCTCCAGTGCCATAACTGGAGCTAGAATCTACCCCAAAGTGTTATTTCTGTTGGCAGCAACCCACAGCCTTGTGTGTTTCCACAGATGCTTTCTATTCCTATCTGATATCACATTCTTCAGCTTCTCTAGATCTTTACTTGGATTTCTTTGTCTGCCTCTGACCCCACTAAACTCCCTCTATTATCTACCAACCTCATCAGTTTGTGAAGTTTCAAGGTTCCTACCACAGCCCAGGGCTCCCTACCTCTGGGGCAGAAGGGGTAGAGTGAGGTCAGAAGCCCAGTGGCAGAGCTGGGAGGAGAGCCAGGTTGTCTGACAATAGCAAAGCAGGAGCAGTCTGAAGGAAGACCCACAAGTACTAGCTCCCTGTGGAGCAACAGACTCTTCTGGTGTAAAGCCCTCCTTGACGGGGGAAAAAGGCTTGCTTGGGACTAGGAACAGGGCAACAGGACTCCTCTCAAGTAAAAACTTCCTTGAGATGAAGGGCTTGCTTGAAAATAGGAGGGAAATAGGAACTAGAAGTATCCAGGTGATGAGGAATAAAAGGCCCCAGCTGAAGGTGGGCACTCCATGAAACTGCGTGGGCACTCCATGAAACTGCAGAGCGGTCGGGTTAGAACGGATAAAAGGAAGTACTTCTTCACCCAAAGAGTGATTAACACATGGAATTCACTGCCACAGGAAGTGGTGGGTGCTACAAGCATGGACGGCTTCAAAAGGGAATTAGATAAGCATATGGAGCAGAGGTCCATCAGTGGCTATTAGCCACAAGGTATAGATAGGGGCTCTGGGGCAAGTGATGCTCTGTCTTCTTGGTGCTTGGGGGGGGTCAACAGTGGGAGGGCTTCTAATGTCCTGGCCCCACTGCTGGACCTCCTGATGGCACTGGTATTTCTGGCCACTGTGTGACACAGAGTGTTGGACTGGATGGGCCTTTGGCCTGATCCAACATTGGCGTCTCTTATGTTCTTATGTTCTTAAGGGCTGACTGAAGGCTGTGGGCAGGTGGTCTTGGGACTTTTGGAGAGAGGAAGGTGCTACATCTCTGAAGCCACAGAAAGTGGCTGGGGGAGGAATAAAAATGGACTCCAACCAAAACAAACCCCTGTTATTACTCTGTTTTGAGCAGTCCTGCATAACTGCTCCAACCTGCCACGTATCGTGATTTTTGTGTTGGCATTTGACTTGTAGGCATACAAGAAACAGCCGAACACCATGCAGTGTGGAGAATAAGACAAGGAAATGTCCTTCTCTTCATACTAAAAAGGATTAGGATAGTATAGACACAGTGGGAAGGGGGTTCTGGCAATCAGAGTGATGAATTTCTGTGACCTGCATAGCTCTCTGGCCCTCTACTTAGCTCCTAGTCTTGCCCTTCCCATGGCTTGTCATTTTGATTTACTTCAGTTATAGCCTATCTCTGTAGTGGACACTCAAAGCGGCTTCCATCATTCTCCTCTCCCCTTTATCCTCACCACAACCCTGTGAGGTAAGTTAGGCTGAGAATATGTGACTGGCCCAAAATCACCCAGCAAGCTTCCAAGGCAGATAGGGGATTTGAACCTAGGTTTCCCAGATACTAGTCCAATACTCTGACTCAGTTTTCTTGCCATCTTTTCTTGACCTATTTTTTTCTAAATTAAATCCACTGGTCAAACAAGTATAACTTCAAAATAGCTATTTATGACAAACTTGATGTCCATTTTGGGAGTGTGTGCGTGTGTATACATGATTATTATAACGTATCCTTAAGAGTACAGTCCAGTTTATGTTGTACAAAAATCTGCTTTGAAAATTAAACAACCAGTGCAATCCTCAAATAGACTCCAGCCCTCTAAGAAAAGGGGAATATGGTTTTGATGAATGAAACTGAGCCCTGGCCTTCCCCTCATGATGACCCTGATGCAAACTTGAGGCTGCACAAATCTGCAGTTTGCATTTTGAAGATGGTGATGCATGATCTTTGTCTCCTGACTCCCATTGTGACTTCTTTTGTAGGAGTAGCTGAAAGCTAACAAACGACATTGTGCTCTTTTCTATCAGGCCAAGATTCATAATGTTGGTGGTGCAGGGGACCAGGGGAAGGAGTCTCAGGTCTGCACTGGGAGGAGGGTATCAACAACTAAATGTTGGCGGTGCAACTCTTTCGGTGAAACTGTCCCACACAGATTTTATTCTCAGCAGTAGGTCTTACAGATAGGTCTGCGACAGGCTCCACAATAAGAAGGGATTCTCTTGAGTCATGCTGCAGTGTCCCCCACAGGCCATTTGCTGGAAGCAAAAATAACAGAAGTACGTGCTAATGCTTGCCATCAGGCAGAAAATGTATAATAGAAGAAAATGCTTAGGGGTTTCAGGAACCCAGTGTCAGGTTCTTTTAATAATATGATTTGGCCATCTTTAATTTGGGGGAATTTTTAAATTCTTGAAAACGTTGTCTTGATGCCATAGCACTCTGTGTTCATTGAACCTTTGAATTTGTTGCACTTTACTGCTGTAGTCTGTCATCCTTTGTAAGCATTTGCATATTTAAATGTTTAGTATATATCATGACTTTCATTCCCAAGTCAACAGTTCTAATAGCCTTTCAGTTGTCTCACAGTGAGTGAGCGACAGGGAAACCCCCTGCTGTTTTAAAACTACAGCCAGAGGCTTGGATCCTAAGGAAAACCTCTACTGACAAAAGGGATTTTCATCAGTGGAATGACTTCCTTCCCACCTTTTGCTGCAGTCCAAAATAACCCCTCAAAATCTGGTTCCTGAGAGAACCAGGGGAAGGAGTCTCAGGTCTGCCCCCGGAGGAGGGTATCAATAAAAATTGGGGGGGGGGCTCATCTAGGGACTTTTCCCACTGTCTTCAAGCCAGAGACTGCCCAAGACATTTAGGGAGCAACCCCAATCCTTGAAAGTAAGTCTCAATGAGGCTCACTCCCTGGAAAGTACCCTTAGGACTGCAGCCTCTCTGCAACAGAAAACAATCTTAAATGGCATTCCTCATGATGATTCTGTATAGTTACTGACAGTTTGCTGCCATTTAATGATATACCAAAATCTGGAGTCTAATAGTGGTTTCTGCTTTAGTTGCAGCATCTGGATTTGCTTGCTCTTAGAATGCAATCCTATGCAGAATTACATTGAAATCAGTGACTATACCCTGAGTAACTCTGTATATAGTTGCAATGCTAAGCAGTGCTACACCTGCTAAGGGCCATACTAGAAGTGACAGCATTACCATGGCCACCAGGACAACACTGCTCCCATTTTACAGTCATTTTAAAATGCCACAGGGACCCAATCAGGCCCAAAGTGTTTGTGGACTAAGGTTCTCTTGTGCCCCCTCCCGCCTTATCAAATGCTGAAATGGCTGCACCTTACCCTGTGGCTGTTTCAGCAGACTCTACAAAGCCTGGGGAAGGGGGACAAGAGCTCCGCACTGTGGGCCTGATCAGGATCCAGACCCTCGTGGCATTTTAAAATGACTTTAAGATGGATGAGGGATCCTCTTGGTGGCCATGAGGATGCCATCACAGCTAGTGTGGACTTGTGTCCATTGTAGGCTTACCAAGTGGTGGCGGGGGATCCGCATGTCTTCACAGGATCCCTGCTGCGGGGACGGCGACACGCGTTGCACCTGCCGTCGCCAGGATGTGACGCAATGCGTCGCTCTGGCAACGGGGCTGTTTGGAGTCCTGTTGCCAGAACGACGTGTAGCGTCACATCCTGGCGACGGCAGGTGCAACGCGTGTCGCCGTCCCCGCAGCAGGGATCCTGTGAAGACATGCGGCTCCTCCGCCGCCACTTGATAAGCCTAGTCCATTGAAGTCATTGAGCTTAGAAGGATATAACTCTACTTAGGAAGGCAGTGTAGATATCCTGCTGCCTGACCTAATGTGGATGTCATATACTCTAGTGCCTTAAATAGGAAAGTAATGTTATCATGCATGTTATTGACTGGTTGGTTTTTAAAGATAATTTTAGCTACCTGTCCAGATAATTGCTAGAGATGTCTCAGCACAAATTTTAAAACAACAATAAAAATGAGATCAGAACACCCATGAAAAATGAGCATGTGATAAAAATATATATTATCATTAAAATAGTCCAGTATCAGTAAAGGTAAAGGTCCCCTTGCTCGAAAGCCAGTTGAATCTGACTCTAGGGTTGCAGTGCTCATCTCCGTTTCAAAGCCGAAGAGCCAGCGCTGTCCGAAGACGTTTCCGTGGTCATGTGGCCGGCATGACTAAATACCAAGGCGCACGGAACGCTGTTACCTTCCCACCGAAGTGGTCCCTATTTATCTACTTGCAATTTCTTGCTTTCAAACTGCTAGGTTGGCAGGAGCTGGAACTAGAGATGGGAGCTCACTCCATCATGCGGCACCCGGGTCTCGAACTGCTGAACTACTGACCTTCCACAGCCTGTAGTTCAGCATCTTAACCACTTGAGCCACCACAGTTCCTTCCAGTATCAGTAGAATGCCATAAAACACCATAATATACCATTAAACAATCTAAACAGTATCACCTAATCTCATATAGCCATAAAATCAAAAGAACAGGACCAGTCAACTAAAAAAAATTAAGTAAGTCGCCTGCCACTGCTGTTAAGGCCAGTCTATGATAAAATTAATTGGAGCAACTAGCAACCCATTTCTAAGGCATGACACATTGGCATGGTGTCTTGTGCTCTCCCAGGAGAAGAAATGACATGGACGAATGACCTTGCCTCAAGAAATTGGAAGCATAGCAACAGTGCTGAAGTCCACAGTAACACCACTGTCAGCTGCCAGTCAACATTTGGGAATGGAGCCCTGACAGCATCAGCTCTTTTAAGAACATAAGAGAAGCCATGTTGGATCAGGCCAATGGCCTTTCCAGTCCAACACTCTGTGTCACACAGTGGCCAAAACCCAGGTGCCATCAGGAGGTCCACCAGCAGGACCAGAACTTCAGAAGCCCTCCCCCTGTTGCCCCCAAGCATCAAAAATACAGAGCATCACTGCCCAAGATATAGTTTCCATCTATATGTTGTAGCTAACAGCTACTCATGGACCTCTGCTCCATATCTTTATCCCCTCTTGAAGCTGTCTATGTTTGTAGTTGCCACCACTTCCTGCAGCAGTGAATTTCATGTGTCAATTACTCTTTGGGTGAAGAAGCAGTTATGGCTTCAGAGAGTAGTGAGTAGTTTGAATTTTCTTTAATATTTTCAGGCATAAACAGGCTTTTACTGACTAGCCAATAGGTCGGATCCTTAACACACATACAGGATTCCACCCACACCAGCCCGCCCTTTCCCAAGAGTCAGACTAAATGGCACAAGGTCTGCTCATTGCCAGAGACAGGCCTACAACCGGGTACTAGTGTTCCCTTTAAGCTGAGTTAGTGTGAGCTAGCTCACAGCTTTTTAGCCTCCGGCTCACATATTTTTGTCTTAGCTCAGGAAGGATGGCTCCAGAGCAAACTAATTTATGCAGCAGACGAATTGATTGCTCACAACTTTAATGCCAGTAGCTCACAAAGTAGAATTTTTGCTCACAAGACTCCACAGCTTAGGTACTCTATTCTCAGAAGTAGAGCTCAACCACTGTGCCATACTACCCAGCAGAGCTACCCTTCACTCTGTCTGCTCTTTTCCTGAGCCAGATCTGAGCTCTCACTGGACTCTCCTTGAGGCAGATCTGAACTCAACTCCTGCTGTGCTTCACTCCAACGTTCTGCCCCCCCCTCAGAAATGTGATTGGATTGATGGAGCAGCACTCCCATAGGCTCAAGTGAGTGGCTGTTTTCCTCTTCAGGGGAGGGGCAGGCTCCTGAATCAGACCTTTGGTCCATCAAGGTCAGTCTTGTCTTCTCAAACTGGCAGCAGCTCTCCCAGGTCTCAAGCAGAGGGTCTTTCATATGACCTACTATCTGGTTTTTTAACTGGAGATGCCGGAATTGAACCTGGGTCCTTCTGCATGCCAAGCAGATGCTCTACCACTGGGCCACAGAACACATGAAGCTGCCCTATACCGATTCTTACCAACGGTCCAACAAAGTCTGTACTGTCTACTCAGACTGGCAGTGGCTCTTCAGGGCTGCTGGCAGAGGTCTTTCACATAACCTACTGTCTGGTCCCTTTAGCTGAAAATGCCAGGGATTGAACCTGGGGGCTTCTGCATGCCAAGCAGATGCTCTACCACCAAACTACAGCTCCTCCTAGTAGAAGTTTAACCCCTCCCATCCTTGCATGGTTACACTAAATGAAATTGGCCTCCCTGCTTCCACACCCCCAGTGCTGGTATTAGTCTTCTAAAGGAAAAAAAGACCAGCATCTAACTTTTGCCAGTCTTTTTTCTTTAAAGGCCTATGTGGCAGCACAGGCAGCCTAGTTTTTATTTGCAAAATTCTTTGTGAGTGGTGTGCAAACGGTTAAGCCTGCTTTTTTCTTCCTTCCTGGCTCAAATCAGGGCCCCCACATGGCTTAAAAGAAGCTTAAAGAGACTCTACGCAAATCCTATCATGGTTTCCCAGCATCTCATTTCTTTTGAGCTTAAGTGCTGTTGGATTGTTCTTGTACCTAGTTTCCCATGACCTTTCTCAACATTCTTCAATTAATGAAGACAGCCAATCTCCATTTCTGGGGCCATATCTATCCTGCTCATTATGACTGGATTCCCAACAATTTCCTTGTGATTTTGTTTGACTTTGCTCTTCAGTGAACGCAATACACAAATCTACTACAGTCAATGCCACTGAAGACCAGTGTTGGCAACCCTTGCCTCAGGGCTAGGGATACTAGCCTTCAGTTGATAGCTGGAGATCTGGAATTACAATTCACCTGGAGAAAATGGCCACTTTGGAAGGTGGACTCTGTGGCATTATACCCCATTAAAGCCCTGCCTCTCCCAAACCCCACCCTCCTCAGACTCCACCCCCAAAATCTCAAGGAATTTCACAGGCTGGTGCTGGCAACCCTACTTGTGGCATACCCAGGCTACCTGGCCTACAACGCCAAAGGTCTTTGAGCTGGCCCTGGATCCCAGATCCTTTCCCATTCAAACTTGCTACCTCACCAGCTCATTGCCCAGTTTTCTTGGTTGCTTCAGTTTTCAGGGAGGAGTGGAAACTACCTCCCTTTGGCTGGCGGGGCAGGCAGACTTGGCCGTCTTCTTCCTTTCACTCTCTCATTCAGTGTAGCCAGGCATATCTTAGCTCTTTCCGGCCGCATTCTGCAACTTCACCAGCTCACTGCTGCTCTGAAAACATATGAACATAAGAGAAGCAGTGCTGAATGAGGCCAATAGCCCATCCAGTCCAACACTCTGTGTCACCCAGTGGCCAAAACCTAAGTGTCATCAGGAGGTCCACCAGCAGGGCCAGAACTCCAGAAGCCCTCCCACTGTGCCCCCCCAAGCACCAAGAATACAGAGCACCACTGCCCCAGACAGGCTGTTCCTTCTATATCTTGTGACTAATAGCCACTGGTGGACCTCTGCTCCGTATGTTTATCTAGTCCCCTCTTGAAACTGTCTGTGTTTGTCGCTGTCACCACTTCCTGCAGCAGTGAATTCCATGTGTTAATTACTCTTTGGGTGAAGAAGTACTTTATTGTGTAGTGGGTTGCCGCATGGAGAAACGACAGACGACGACGTAGTGCATAGCACGCTTTATTGGTACACAATAAGAACAGAGACAAACGGACGGCAGGCCAACTATATACACGACCAGGGGACCACCCCTGGGTCCGATTGGTGGGTTTGAATCTCCCGCCACGGTCCCATTGGTTCCCCCCGTGGAGGGACTAGGATCCTAGTCCCCATTGTTGTCCAGGACTGAAGCTCAGGCGTGTGCGCTGACCTCTGGTGGTGGTCAGTGGACACAACATACTTCCTTTTATCTGTTCTAAACCTTCCGCTCATCAGTTTCATTGAGTGCTCATGAGTTCTTGTATTGTGAGAAAGGAAGAAAAGTATTTCTTTCTCTACCTTCTTTATCCTATGCATAATTTTGTACACCTCTATCATGTCACCCTTCAGTTGCCCTTTCTCCAAGCTAAATACCCCTAATCTCTTTAACCTTTCTTCATAGTAAAAGTGTTCTATCTACTTAATCATTTTAGTTGCCCTTTCTGCACCTTTTCCAATGCTATAATAGCTTTTTTGAGGTGCAGTGACCAGAACTGTACACAATATTCCATGAGGCCGCACCATAATTTTTTACAGGGGCATTATGATACTGGCTGATTGGTTTTCAATTCCCTTCCTAATAATCCTCAGCATAGCATTTGCCTTTTTTATTACTGTCGCACACTGAGTCTACATTCTCAGTGAATTATCTAATATGACTTCAAGATCTCTCTCCTAGTCAGTTACCACTGGTTTGGACTCTGCCAATGTGTATTTATATTTGGGATTTGGGGTTCCAATGTGCATTACTCTGCACTTGCCCACATTGAACCTCATTTGCCACATTGATGCCCACTCATCCAACCCTGATAGATCCCTCTGGAGCACCTGACAGTCCTCCATGGTTTTCACTGCCCTGAACAACTTCGTGTCATCTGCAAACTTAGCCACTTCAGTGCTTACTCCCAACTCCAAATCATTAATGAACAAGTTAAAAAGCATTGGAACGAGGACCGAGCCCTGTGGTACCCCACTGCTTACCACCTTCCACTGTGAAAACTGCCCATTTATATTCACTCTCTGTTTCCTGTTAATTAACCTGTTTTTAATCCACAAGAAGACTTGTCCTTTTATCCCATGACTGCTGAGTTAACTTAGGAGCCTTTGATAAGGGACTTTATCAAAAACGTTTTGGAAGACTATGTAAACAACATCTATTGGGTCACCCTTGTCAACATGCTTGTTCACCCCCTCAAAGAACTCTAGCAGGTTAGTGAGACAAGATCTTCCCTTACAGAATCCATGCTGATTCTTCTTCAATAGCTTTTGTTCATCAATGTGTCTACTAATTCTATCTTTAATAATGGATTCCACCACCTTACCTGGTATCAATGTTAGACTGACAGGCCTGTAATTTCCTGGATCTCCTCTGGAACCGTTTTTTTTTTTTTTTAAGATAGGGGTTACATTAGCTACCTTCCAGCCCTTAGGAATGGAGGCAGATTTTAGTGATAGATTGCTTATTTTTGCCAGGAGACCCACAAGTTCACATGTGAGTTCTTTCAGAACTCTTGGAGATATCTATGCCATCTGGGCCTGGTGATTTGTCAGTTTTTAATTTGTCCATCAGGCGTAGGACCTCCTTTCTTATCACCTCAATCTGACTCTGGTCTTTCCTCTCCTGAAATTGGTGGTTCTGGAGAGGGCAAGCACAGTGAAGACAGAGGCAAAAATACATTCTGAGTTCACTGTTATTTACCTCACTCAGACTAGCCTTCTGCTTAAAGGAATCCTCCTTACCTTTTAATGCTTCCATTACTTTGTTCGTTAACCACACAGGCCTTTTAAAATACCTGTTAAAACCTTTCCTAACCTTCAGTAAACATTGTATTTAAGCTTCCAGTATTGTAGTTTTAAGTAGTCTCCAAGCTGCGGTGGCTCAAGTGGTTAAGACGCTGAACTGCAGGCTGTGGAAGGTCAGTAGTTCAGCAGTTCAAGACCCGAGTGTGCCGCATGATGGAGTGAGCTCCTGTCTCTAGTTCCTGCTCCAGCCAACCTAGCAGTTCGAAAGCAAGAAATTGCAAGTAGATAAATAGGTACCACTTCGGTGGGAAGGTAACAG
>NW_015160844.1:1112520-1270356 GCF_001447785.1 Gekko japonicus | reverse complement strand
TCATTTATTATGAAAGCCAGATCTGACATAAATGTCACTTTGTTGGGCTGGGCCATGTGTGCCATAAAATGTAACACGAGGTACCAGAGATATAAACTTTATAAAGATGATTTCAGATGCCGAATGGCAATAGCAGGCGTGATTGGATTAGGTGTGATATGCAGATAGGTGGAGATACCAGCATTGGTAATGAGACAGGAAACCTAGGTGTCAGTTTGGCACAGGAGGATTCAGTCCAGGAGGATGCAAAGAATAAATGATAATAAGTCTGAGGAAGTGAGTAGTGACTCACAAAAGCACATACCCTATCACAATTCTGTTAGTCTTTAAAAGTGCTACTGGACTCTTTCTACTGCTATTAGAAACCACAACATTCAAAAACCAGTGGGGGTACATTTTAACCTTCCAGGGCATTCAGTTGCTGACCTAAAATTAGCCGTTCTCTTTACAAAGGAATTTCAAAGGGGGATTAGAAAGAGAAACTGCTGAATTGCAACTGATCATGAAGCTCAAGACAGTGAAAACTCCTGGACTGAACTGAGACCTAGGTTTCTTCTCTCATTACCAGGGCCTGCTATTGTCATTTGGCATCTGAAATCACTTCATTCTCCAAGATATAAGGACAGATGGATTCACATTCCAGCTGTATCTGAAGAAGTGAAAGCTCATGCCCTGCCATAAATTTTGTTAGTCATTAAGGTGCTGCTGTACTCTTGCTCCCTTTCACTAATAAGGAATGCAAGCTGTGCTGTTAAGTTCCTCCCCCTATAACACCAAACGACCACTCCCAGGCCATTGGGGCGACCGAGCTGCTGTGGCGTCACTGCCTGTATAGGCTTATAGTTGTACTGGGTTTAAAATATTTTTACTTATGATGTGACTGATCAGTTGTCACTATACTGTATCTGACCAGGCCACTATAAACGTCAGTCTCTTCGGGCGGGGTTGGTAAATAACTTATGGATGTATGGAGGACAACTGCCCAGTAAAATTCTTTCACCAGTAAGTCAGGCACCAGTATTTGTAAAAGTCAAACAGTAAGCTTCTTTATTTCTCGGAAAGCCCAACAGGGGGGTGGGATATATTTACATAGGATATTTTGTTTCCTTGTAAAACATAACTTTTTACTTTGCCTTCACATAGACTGTAGGCGTATCACTCTCATTTTTACACAGATGTTCTTCAGTTCACTAAACACACTTATGATCCTACTCTCCAGTAACTGTTTTGCGGCTAACCTTTGGACTTAATCTGTCTGGACTCTTTGAGTCTAACTGGGCACCTATCCAGCTTTTCAGACTCCTCCAGATCCTTAGCCCTTACTATAGCCACCTCTACAAGTTCCTTTGGAGCAATGTATCTGGTGTTTGTGACCACTGAGGTCTTATACTGTTCACTCTCTATTCACTCTCCTCTTTCCTTTAGAGGGTACCAGTGCAGAGTTTTATTCAGCCACAGTTTTCTACTCAAACTGATATCAGGCTGTTTCCATAGAGCCACAGAGGTTTTTGTTCCACCTCAGAGCTATCCAGTTAGCTTGCTAACTTCTCTTCCAACTCTCTCTCCCAACTGTCAGTTGTCCACAGTTATCTGTCACTCACTGAGAATTCTGAGCCAAAAGGTCCCCTCCCTTCTCAGTCATGTGACTCAGCAGCTTCTTTATTTACCTGCTGCTGTCCACTATCCTTTAATTCCGTCACACACACAATCTATTAGAAATGGAAAGGGAGATCTCTCCAAGTACTCTCTCTGGCTCTTTCCTTCCCCTTCCCTCCCTTCCTCTGAAGAAGAAGTGTGCTTTCCCACAAATAAAACATTTTTGGTCTTCTTAAAAGTCCCATGAGATGCCATCCCCCCCCCAGCTCTTTCTCTCCTCAGAGGAGGGGGAGGAGGAGCCCTCAGCCAATCGAGGGAAGGCTTTCTCTCTCTCCTCTGAAGCAGAAAATAGGAGAGACTGGCCAAAATGAGCTGCGATGGTAGAAACAGGAAGCAACACAGAGTCAGTTGCTCTCAGGCCAGATTGGAGGCTTGCAGGGGCTAGATCCGGCCCACGGGCAGTATGTTTGACACCTCCACTTGTAGAATATCTATAACTTTCTAAGCTAAGGAGCCTGCCTTATATTTAACATCTGAAAGGGCATGTAGAGAGGAAGGGACATAGGAATTTGAATCACTTGCTTGGTCTAGTGCTGTGCTAAAATCTGCTTGTGAGCACAACTGCACAACTGCCTGTTTGTATTTTGTTAGCTGTTTTCCATACTTTATGTGACAAGTCAAATCCTGAGAGCCTCTTGTTGGTGTTTATCAGGTTATGGATATTGGGTGGAACTGATTGTATCCATGTTTGCAACTACTCATTCCCTACATCAAAATGTTGTGATTGCAGGATTTGTGCAGACCTTATTGCTGGGTGTTGGGATCTTAGTCTGGATAGGCCCACGTCAGCCATGTCTTTGTGGATGGGCAACTCTCTGTTTTCAGTGATCTTTCTATATTTATGAAGAAGAGCATCTTGTCTTTGGAGATGTGGGGGAGCGATGTGGCACAACTCCAAAAGGTCAGAGTGGGTTTAATAAATCCGCTGATGGTTCTCATTGTTGTGTTGAGTTGGACATCAAGTTTCTGGACATGGGGGCTGTTGACCCACACTGAAGCACCATGTTCCGCAGTACTATACACCAACCCCAAAGCTGAGCATCTAAGTGTTGTAGCAGATGCACCCTAAGTTGTACCACATAATTTTTGAAGACTGTTGTTTCACATTCATATTTTCGCTGTTACATTAGTAAGATGGTGTTTATAGCAAGGTTCTGTCCAGGATAATGCCAGGGTACTTAGGTGTAAGTTCGGGTGCCATTAAGGTAGACATTGAGTTCATGGTTGGCAAGATTGTTATTGAGATGGAAACAGGAGCATTCTGTTTTTCCTGGACTTGGGATAAGCTGCCATTTACAGCAGTAGTCAGCCGAAATTTTGAGGTCCCTAGTCAGTATTTCCTCAGTCCTTTCAATTGATTTGAATAATGGGACCTTCATGTGTGTTTGTGTCAAGTGCTGTCAAATCTCTTCCAACTTATGGCAGCCCTATGAAAATGTCCTCCGAAACATCGTATTGTTAACAGCCATTCTCAGGTCTTGCAAACTGTGGGCTGTGGCTTCCTTAAGTGAGTCAATCCACCTTATGTTGGGTCTTCATCTTTTCCTGATGCCTTCAGCTTTTCCTAGCATTATTGTCTTTTCCAGTGACTTTTGTCTTCTAATAATACAACCAAAGTATCAATTTAGTCATTCTAGCTTCTAGAAAGAGTTCAGGCTTAGTTTGATCTAGAACCCACTTATTTGTCTTTTTGGCAGTCCATGGCAGCCACAGACCCAGAAAATTTTTGTTAGGGGTGCACCAAGGTGCCACCTGGGGAGGGGAGGGTTTGGGAGGGGAAGGGAAGGGAAGGGCCGGGCCAGCTGGAGCCATGGAGCTGCCCAGCGCCTGCCACAATGTGTCTCCCAGCCCAACTCTGCCTGCCTGCCTGGCTTCCTGAGCAGCAGTGGCACTGCCCTGCAGGGGGACCTGCCCAAGGAGGAGGCACCGTCAATGCAGTGCTTTGCTGCCTGCCACCACTGCCTGGATGTGATGCAGTGGCGAGGTGCTAGCAAGGCAGCCCTGGCCCTGCAGAGCACCTCATTGCACTTGTCTCTGCCCCCGCTGCCCTCACTCCTGCTGCAAGTAGACAGCACAGCACAAAGCACGGGGAGGGACAATCTGTGGCTGCCAGGGGTGCTTCACAGATTGGCCTCTCACTCATGTTCCTCTGGCCGGTGGGGGGACTTCCTGTGCACTTTCACCTCCTCCTTCCTGTGCTGACTGGCAGGATCCAGGATCCCTGCATTCTGCCCACAGCCTCCCAGGGCTCGACCTGCGCCGCATTCCTCTACCTGCCCATGCAGGCCTTACCTGGCAGTCATGCCGGCAATAAGTTGAGCTTGGATTGAGACATGCTTCTTCCCCTCCTCCAGCAAGCCAGGCAGGTGCTCCAGAGGAGGAGGGGGAGGCACGGCTGTTTGCGGAGGTTGCCAGGTTGTTTAGGGAGGGTGCCAGGTGCTCGTGGGCACTTCTGTGGGTATGTGCATGGTCCACAGTATCCATAAAACTCTTCACCACATTTCAAAGGAACCTACTTTCTTCCTGTCAGCTTTCTTCATTGTCCAACTTTTACACCCAAATATAGTACTCATCCTTACACTTAAAGATCTTTTCTAGCTCCTCCATGGCTGCCCTTCCCAGCTGCCAAAAGAACTGCACCTTTTTTTTGATAACTGGACACATTTCAGTGCATACATGAAGACCTGGTAGTTGGCACAGAGTGCAGGGTTCAGGTTTACAGAGCATGGGAAGAAAGAGTTTGGATCAGGAGGCTTTGGTGGGACTCAGCAGTTCTGGCAGCCAGATTCCAACACTGGAACTAGAAGAGGAGGAGGAGGAGGAGGAGGAGGAGGAGATTGGATTTATACCCTGCCTGTGAGGTAGGTGGGGCTGAGAGAACTCTGACAGAAACTGCTCTTTTTCAAGAACAGCTGTGCCAGAATTATGGCTTGCCCAAGGTCATCCAGCCAGGTGCAAGTGGAGGAGTGGGGAATCAGACCTGGTTCTCCCAGATTAGAGTCAGCACACTTAGCCACTACACCAAACTGGAATAAGCAGCCTTGGAAAGATAAATATTTGCAGGAGAGAATCAGGTACAAGAGTGATTAAGCACCTTCCCCTTAACTCGCTAAGGAGCTCTTCTGTAAAACTGTTACCTTGCAGATGCTGGTTTCAAAATAAATGTTCACGGATAAACCATGTGCTTCCACTCTTAGAATGTGGAAATACATGAATGCAATAATATCTGAAAACAGGTTATGAGCATACAACAAATACTGCAAGTATTGTATAAAAACAAAAGTTTTCCCTTTACTTTTTCACATTGATGTTTTTGTCTGTTTTCCTGAGCCAATGGAAATGATAAGGTAAGAGACTGCTGTAACATCTACATTTGTGAAAGCAGGATACAACAAAAGCATCCAATCTTGGAGTGGAGACTTCATGCAGGAAACTTTCCCATTGTTTTAAACAAGAAACTAATTATTTGCCTCTCCTGTCCTGACCTCTTTCTGCTCTCTCAGTATGCATGCTTGCTCTGTAGTCTCTGCCTTCACAAGCAAATCCCAGTGATTTAGATCTAAATCCAGAAATAGTCATCCATTGCTTTTTTCCTTTCAAAACCACTGGGAAAATGTGTGCTTCATATGAAACCCCCCAGACAGAGGTCATTTCGGGGGGGATCGCGGGGGATTGCAATTCCCCCAGGCGAGGTACGGGGGCGGGGCACATGACAAAGCCCCGCCCCCTGCTTCCGGCCACCCCGCTTCCGGCCCTCATTCAGCCAGGAGGAGGCAGGAGAAGAGGGAGGGTAAGTTGCTTCCTCCCTGCCTCTCCCCACCCCTGCCTGCCTGGGGCCAGGGAGGGCCTTCGCGGGGCTTCCTTGCACTCCCGCTGGCCTTGCAGGTCCACCGGCGGGCCCCTCATGGGGCTTGGCAGTGGAGCTGCAAGGTCGGCGGCGGCAGCCGGGACCATTGGGGGCGGTGTGTGTGGCCTTATGACACACTTCCGGTGATGTCAGGGTGTGTGGCCTTATGACCCACTTCCGGTGATGTCAGGGGGTGTGGCATATGCTAATGAGTTATGCTAATGAGTTCCCCTAGCTCTTTTTCTACGAAATGACCCCTGCCCCCAGAGGATATGGAAGTCTTGGTGTCAAGATGTCCATTCCCAGGGCTATTTTTGGGCAGGAACGCACAGGAACGGAGTTCCAACTGGCTCCCAAGTTGACCACGCCCAGCAGGAACTCATTAGCATAATAGGCCACATCCAATAGCAGAAACTCATTAGGATTGGCTACATTAGGGGTGTGGCCTAACATGCAAAGGAGTTCCTGCTACAAAAAAAGGCCCTGGGTTTTGACAACAAACAAAGTAAACAGAATAAGAAGCAAAAGGTGGGTGTGGCTGGATGACTATACTTCTGGTAACATGGGGGTGCAGCCTAATATGCCAATGAGCTATGCTCTCATGGGTGTGGCTGGATATGCTAATGAATTTATGTTGTTGGGTGTGGCCTATTATGCTAATGAGTCCTTAATGGGCTTTTTCTACAAAAAAAGCCCTGTCCATTCCCAAGGACAACTGAATAAAAAAGTACCTAAACCTATGGCTAATGTATTTATTATTAGTAGATTTTTTTTTATCCATCCTTCCTCTGAGGAGCCCAGGGTGGCATACATGGTTCTCCTTTCCTCCATTTTGTCCTCATAACTGCCCTGTGAGGTTAGACTGAAAGAGAATGGTTGACCCAGGGTCACTGAGTAAACTTCATAATTTGAACCCAGGTCTCCCTGGTCCTAGTCCATTGGTCTAACTGTTACATCACATCGACTCTTACACAATTCTTTTCATAGTATATAAAGAGCTTCCCTAGGTACACAATCTTATTGAAAATCTGTAATGGCTGGCATCTAGTCATCTGAGTTTGGATTATTATTTTTTGTCTAGTAATTTTGGGACTTGCTTGTCACATCTGTGATTTGCCTAGTTGATGTAAAAGGTCCCACAAATACATTCGCCAGATCATTGTTGTTGGTTGAGAATTTCTCTCTCTCTCCCCCATTCTGGGTATTTCTCCTACTTACAGGAGGGAAGATATATCTAATGTCATGCTGGGGTTGTGCAAATTCATTCTACATCATAGAGAATTTGGGTGGATGAAATATCGTACCACAGGCTGTGTGGAAAAGACAGATAATTGTTTTGGAGATATAATAACTTCTCTCATCTGATTCTCTAGTCCATTTGAACATTCAGTTCATATTATAAAACCTCATCCATGCTGAACTGTCCATGCTGGGAACAGTGTCATTTACCATATGTTTAACACATAGGGCTAGAGTCCCTGCTAAGGATAAGCCGAGCAGAATTTTCAATTGATTGTAGTGCTTATTTTATATTTGAAGAAACAAACTCAGACTAGAAGGTCTGATGTCTAAATTTGTGCATTATCCCAGCATGATCATATAAATGCACTGCAGACATTTGGTTCCACAATCTGTCCCTTAGATAAATTTACTGTGTTGGTTATTTGCTGATGCAAAATTTTTGAAAGGTCACATAAATTTTTAAGCTGATATTTTAAAACACCACATTGTCTGAAGTATTCAGCAAGCATTCAGGCAAAGCTAATACAGTCGCTAATGCTTTTCTGTGTTTTCTTCCTGAGTCATGCACTAGCAGACAAAGCAACTATCGCACCAGCTGTATGATTCATATTTTTGTACAGTTTTATGCCATCATTCCAGGAGACATGACTGGCTTTTATTTGGTAAATAACAAGATTTTTATATTGATCAAATGTGCTTTCTATACAGATATAGGGATGGAAGGTGTAGCATTATGATGAAGGAGATTAAAGAGAGGGCTGAAAGATGGTAGCATGGAAGACCTAGTTTGGCGAAGGAGTGGAAAATGGATGCCAGTGGAGAACAGTAGCATTTGCAACAGGGGGGCAGGGAAAGAAGGCTGGATGCTGTGCAGGAGGCAACCAGAAAAGGGAGACCAGCTGCTGAAACCTGATAGTTAGTTTGGCACTGAATGTTTTTTTTTCCTCCCCTGGCTCCACCCTATATTTCTGTATGTATAATTATCGCCAGAGGTCATTTCGGGGGGGATCGCGGGGGATCGCAGTTCCCCTGGGTGAGGTACGGGGGGGCACATGATGAAGCCCCGCCCCCTGCTTCCGGCCGCCCCCCTTCCGGCCCTCATTCAGCCAGGAGGAGGCAGGAGAAGAGGGAGGGTAAGTTGCTTCCTCCCTGCCTCTCCCCACCCCTGCCTGCCTGAGGCCAGGGAGGGCCTTTGCGGGGCTTCCTTGCACTCCCGCCGGCCTTGCAGGTCCACTGCTGGGCCCCTCATGGGGCTTGGCAGTGGAGCTGCAAGGCCGGCGGCGGCGGCCAGGACCGTTAGGGGCGGGGTGTGTGGCCTTATGACACACTTCCGGTGATGTCAGGGGGTGTGGCATATGCTAATGAGTTATGCTAATGAGTTCCCCTAGCTATTTTTCTACGAAACGACCCCTGATTATCGCTGTGTTTCTCCATGCAAAGCAAAACATTTTTCTGATACGTTTTGGAAGACTGTTTTCTTCCCTGTTGATCCAAGATATAGTGCAGACTGGAGCGCTGGTTATGAACGTTGGTGGTTGGTTGGTTAGTTTAACTGTTCTGTTGTGTTTCAGACTTGTTTGGGAGTCTGAGACAATTGTGGTACCTAATTAGTATGGTATCTTCACTGTTGACCTATCTACAAGTTATTACCAGTTCCGTATTTCAGGGGGTCCTTTACACAACATTCCCAATAACTGGAATTCTAGGCCAGGATTAAACATTCAGATATCACAGACTTCAGATTCAGGATGCCTTTAATCATAACTCTGCAAACAAGGGGAGGAAGAGGGAAGAACTGTTTAAACCTGACAATAAATCAGGTTCATGCTTGTCATGAGCAAACTCTGGTTGATTTGTGAGCCATGAATACAGCTGCTTGTCTGTTCTTGTCAAAACTTAGACCAGTATTTCCCAAACTTCCAACAGCTGAGGTACATTATGGCCAAACTACACATTACACCTGTGATGTGTAGATCTGTGATCATACCTCCTCATTTGCTAAAGCTGTCAAAGCATCTGTGGAGACAAATTAGATTGGGACCAGGACATTAGAGTTTCCCCAACTGACCACCCCCACTCCAGCTGCCACTGATGCAGTAAGAGACTGATGCAGTAAGAGAATCTGCCTTTCTTCTCACCATGGTTAATAGCAGAAGGGGCAATTTGATTGAAGAAACAGTGCAGGGGGGGTGTTAAAATTGTCCCTCCCACAGCAGCATGGTCCTGATCCAGTTTGAGGGGGGGGTGAAGGCTTTAAAAACTGAGAGCTCTGAGCAGATGTTTTGCACAATTGTTCCAGATTATTCTGGTCAGGCCTGATTCAGGTACAGGTGTACACTTAAGAAGCCTCAGGTGTCCAGTTAGCTTTCCAGTATCAGATCATTAATCTCCTGGCAAGAGGTATACCACAACAATGTTTGGTTTGTTTGGAGTGTATAGTACACAAGTAAAACTATTACTAGAGAATATCAAAGATAGGCATTACAAGTTTCTCGTACATATGGCTTACCTGTTGATCCTCAGCCACCACACACAAACTTTGAACTGTGGCTTCACTTCTGTATTTAGTTAGATTCTTGCCATTCTCAGATGCTTCTCAAACACGGGTCCAGACACATATCTATTGGTATTAACTATACGATTTCTCATCTATAGAACACCTTACTTAGTCTCAGACGCTGTGTTGGTCTCCAGCAGAACAGCTAGAAGCACCTTACAGACCAACAAGACTTTCAGGGTATGAGCTCTCAAGAGTCCATATACTACCTTTGTCAGGCATTTAGTCTGTTCCTCAGCTTTCTTGCTTGTTCAAGGCTGTGCTGTTCTGGGTCTCTGACCTCCTTGTTTGGCATATTTATCTGAGAGACCAGGCCAGCCCCTGATTCTGGCTGGCAAAAGCATCCTTCATGTTTTTAATCAAGGATCAGAAACTGTCCCCAATATGGTTTGGCCCTTGCTTTCTGTATTAAAAACAGAAAACACAGTATACCCTAAACCAGGGGTGTCGAACTCATTTGTTATTAGGGCCGGATCTGACATAAATGAGACCTTGTTGGGCTGGGCCATGTGTGTCATAAAATGTAATGCCAGGTAGCGGAGATATAAACTTTATAAAGTTTATATACAAACACAAAGGGTGTTGTTTTTTTACTTAAAAACATGCTTAAAACATTAGCGCTCTTACAGTATTTTATTTAACAGTGTCTGATAACTGACACCTCTTGCTCTGAATTATTGCATCAAAATGTCTGTGCTGTTGCAATCTTGAGTATGCTGTTCAGGTGTGTATCTGTAAGCTGCAAACCTATGATGATGATGCAGCAGCAGCAGCAGTACTGGAGGAAGAAGCAGAAGACAGCCAGTTCCACTGCGGGTCTGATAGAAGCCCTCCGGGGGCCTAATCTGGCCCCCGGGCCACATGTTTGACACCCCTGCCATAAACAGCTTTATGCTTATAGTGTGTAGGAGTGTATGCAGAGGTACAACAGTCAGCTTCTTCTAATACTGAGTAATTCTGTTCTCTCTCTCTTTGCATCAGTGGAGATTGATTCTTCCAGTCACACCGGATGCAGAGATGCTCCAAGCAGAAGCCGGTTGGTTTGGCACTGCCTCCTTCCAATGAATTATGCAGAGATGCTGTGGACAGTCTCATCTTTGAGTGGGTACTTTTGGTCACATGAGATTTTAATGTCTCTCATCTCACACACAGTGTTGGAATTACTGAAGTAGACAATAGTGCATAGTTGCCTTTATCACTGAAATTAATATTCTTCACTGAGCAAAAGCATTTTTCAGCTGATGCAATGATTTATGAAGTCACAATATATCTGCCTTGGTAATCAGAGGGGAAACTGAATTAAGTATGCACCCTTTGAAAGAAAGTATAAAATGATATCATTGCCTAAGATATAAATGTAATAAATCACATGCATGCTCTCTATATTATTTTGTATCATCTTTTTACTTAGTACACGGTGACTACCTCCTGTTGAGTGTTATTTTCTTCAAGTTCTCTGTATTCTAGTGGTATGACCACATTAACTAATTGCCTCCTTTAGTGGCTGACAGTTCAGTTCTATCCAGAGTTACTCCATAGAATGACACTGTGAGTCAAATTAAAAATGAAGTGATACCATTGAGTTCAGTGGGGCTTAATTTAAGTGTGAGTTGTACCTGCCTGTTTCTTCAAATGCAAAGTCAAGGCTGTGATTCCAACAACTCCTTTTTGTTACACAGAATGCCAAAAGCAGCTTGCTGTGCTGCACCAAAGGTCACCTTTACCATTCCCCTAGAGTTTTGAGATGGGGCTAGTTTTGGACAGAAGTCCTTCTACATACATGTAATTTCACATTAGCTCTCTGGACTGGGATCAATTAATAGCTTTACAATCAACTGCTCTTCATACCCAACATGTCAGGAGTTCTTAAACACAATGCCTGTATTTTATTTATTTAGATACTTTCTCCCCTCCCAGTGGAGACCCAAAACAGCTTACTATATAATTCTCCCTCCATTTTGTCCTCATTACAAATAACACTGGGAGGTAGGTTAATGTATGTTGCTTGTCAGAAGTCAATATAAAAGCTGTTTTGGTAACTGGACAACAGATAACCTAGGGGCTGATGTTAGGGGATTGGATCCTAAAGGGCGACCTGCTGTATACAATGAAAAGATTTTGGAGAATGTGGAAGCAGAGTTGCCCTGGAGGAAGGCACCTCGCCTGCCTTTACTCCCCTCACAACAGCTTTCTGAGGACCCTTAAATTGTGTTCCTGCACATCAGTGAATTCTATAGAACACTATGAGGAGCAAATTGAGAGTCTAACAAGCAGAAGGAGGAAGATTTGCAAAAAATCTACCTGCCTTTCTCTGCTGGTAGAAAAGCTGTTCTGTCATCAGATGGCACCCTACCAACCAAATTTTTCTGGCTACGCCCCTGCCAGAGGTGCTCCTGCTGTGATAACAAAACAGCTCCTTAGGATCCGGGGCTAGTCATTCCCTCCTAAAATGGAATAAGTTGGAGAAAGGAGGGAAAGAATGCAAAGAAGCCCAGCTTAAATGACCTCTTGATAGTCTGTGAAGTCATACAGTTTGCACTGGCTTGCAAAAAAGTAAATAGCACTACACTAATAGAATTTGCAAGTGACAGTGAATGTGTGTACAGCCTACACTTTATTTTTCTTCATGTTGCGCTATTCCCATGTTACATTCATTGCATGCACAGCTAAACATGTGATTTAAACTTTCATTTATCCAGGTACTAGTCTCCAGTTTTGTTTGCAAAGTGAACATGCATTTCCTGTTTCTTATACACAAATCTACATAAAGGATGTACATGCATTCATGATAATGTGGGAACAGAATTGTTTTACTTAGTACATGTTATATACCATAACAATACAATACGTATTTTCCCAACTCTTCTAGGCCATGTTAGCGATTAAGTATAGAACTAGGGCTACTGGATATTCAAGACCGACAGCAGAGTACTAGGGCACCATGAATGAAAGCTGACAATGTAGATATCTATATAAATATTATAAAGTTACATAGTATCCGAACACAGAACTTTCACCAGACTCTAAATGACACCTTAGAGCCCAAGATTGTATAAAATACCCTGTGGTCAACCTCAAATGCAAAGGAACACAGTTGGAAAAACATTAAAGTCCAAATGCCAGTATCAGATTCTAGGGTTTTAGGTGATCCAGCACACTGGGATTTTATAGCCCTGCAAATCTGAACAGTGGCTAAATTTGCAGATGACACGAAGTTGTCCAGGGTGGTGAGAACCAGAGAGGATTGTGAGGCACTCCAAAGGGATCTGTCGAGGATGGGCGAATGGGCATCAACGTGGTAAATGGGGTTCAATGTGGCCACGTGCAAAGTGATGCAAATTGGAACAAAAAATCCTAACTGTAAATACACGTTGATGGGGTCCAAACTGGCAGAGACTGACCAAGAGAGAGATCTTGGAGACGTAGCAGATAACTCAATGAAAACGTCGAGACAGTGTGTGACAGCAATAAAAAAGGCCAATGCTATGCTTGGAATTATTAGAAAGGGAATTGAAAACAAACCAGCCAGTATCATAATGCCCCTGTATAAATCGATGGTGCAACTTCATTTGGAAGGATATTATAGCATTGGAAAAAGTGCAGTGAAGGGCAACTAGAATGATAAAAGGGTTGGAACACTTTCCCTATGAAGAAAAGTTAAAGTGCTTGGGGCTTTTTAGCTTGGAGAAATGATGGCTGAGGGGTGACATGATCGAGGTTTATAAGATTATGCATGGGATAGAGCAGGTACAGAAAGAAGTACTTTTCTCCCTTTCTCACAATACAAGAACTCGTGGGCACTCAATGAAATTGCTGACCAGTTGGGTTAGAACAGATAAAACGAAGCACTTCTTCACCCAAAGAGTGATTAACACATGGAATTCACTGCCACAGGAGGTGGTGGCAGCTACAAGCATGGACGGCTTCAAGAGGGAATTAGATAAACATATGGAGCAGTGGTCCATCAGTAGCTATTAGCCACAAGGTATAGATGGGAACTCTCAGTCTGGGGCAAGTGATGAACTGTATTCTTGGTGCTTGGGGGGGGGGCAACAGTGGGAGAGCTTCTAGTGTCCTGGCCCCACTGCTGGACCTCCTGATGGCACCTGGTATTTTTGTCCACTGTGTGACAGAGTGTTGGACTGGATGGGCCATTGGCCTGATCCAACATTGGCTTCTCTTATGTTCTTAATTACCTGTGCTGTAAATGATGGGGATATCCATATTCTTAGCATTCTTCTTTAGCAACTCTAATTTTGATTGCAAGAAGTACTTCAAAGGGTGACCTACATGTACCTGGGTGCATATGCATATGAGAACTTGGACATGAGGAGTTCAGGAGCTGGTCCTATGGGCATGTATTCTATTCCCCTATGCACAGTCACTGGAATACTTTGCAAAGGGATCCTGTCCCCTGTTTCTTCATAACTGTGAATATACTACTCCTGTAATAGCAGCAAATTCAGTGGCTGCAGTCATGAAAGAGAGAGAATTCTTACACTTTTCTGATGAGCTTCTGCCTCTCTGACATTCTGATTTCAGCTCTGCTCCATTTTCTTCAAGTTTGCAAACTTCTTAGCTGTTCAACTGCTGTTGAAATCTTCAGCCATGGGGGGGGGATGGACACAAGTGCTGAAGCCTGGATATAGGCAGGTGGAGATGCAACCACTGATGTCCTGTTCATTTTCTCCACTGGGCTTCTGCTATCTTCAGAATCTGCTTACAAAACTACAGTTCTGTTTTCCGGTTTTGGCGCTTTAAATGATGGTGGCGTCTCTTGGTTCCTTCGACAGACGTGTGCCATGAATCGGGGATTAGGAGGGAGCGTGATTGTGCATGCTCCCCCATCGAGCCCATAGATAATAAGCTTCTAGCCAGGGGGCTTTGGAGAGCCCTACCTCCAGCCGGGCAGCCAGTACAGGGGGGCTACTCTCTGCCCTTAAGGTCCTGCCTTGATTCCCAGTACTGGATTAGAAGCGACCACCGGGACAAGCATTTGGAGGTTTAGCAATTTTCTCTGCCTGGCGTGATCCCAGGTCTTAGGACCTGGTATATCGATTCAAGGATTGATGAGTGAGTTGCCATTGAAACGAGACACTAAAGCCTAGACGTGAAGTTCCTCTACTATAAGCGTATAAACGGGGGGGGGGGGATGCCCTATTTCCCGCCATTTTAAGCAAATGCCAAAGAAAGGATGAAGGGACTGATCAAATCGTGGCGATGGACTATAGCGGAGAGTTTTTCTGAAAGAAAGCTGAGCGTTTAAACAGACTTTAGAGACTTTGGCATTCTTTCTCGGCTGTTGTAAACATCCCCAAAAGATGGCGGCGAGAGGCGAAGAGGGAGGCGGGATCAATGCTTTCTTCAGGAAGGAGAACAGTGGAAAGTTAGGTCACATGACCTAACCATAGACTCTGTCTTTAAAGTGAATCGTGGGCCCTCTGGCGGCTAAAGTGAGAAGCGACCTGGATCTGTACTAAAAGCAGCTACACTTTTAAAGGGACAGTACGTTGATTATAGAGACATATGAATGGTAAGGAGACTCTAAAGTTCAGTTCTTTGTGGCTGGATTGGCAAGCTGATCGAAAAGCGGTTTTCTGGAGTAAAGGGCTCACATCTCCAATGAGCGTGTTGTTAATGCAACAAAAGGAAAGACTCTTTTGATTTAAGACGTTTAAGGAAGCGAAGATGTCCCTGGAAAAAAGGAACTTGATTTATATCATGAATGGACAGATCCGGACTTATAAAAACTAAAAGATAATTGAAGAAAGAAGATACATCGAAGACGGAAGAAGAAAAACGTGTTGTAATGTTCTTACTGAGGGAACATTGGTTTTAAAGATCTTGCCTATGGGGGGGGAGAGTAAAGCGTAAAAGGAGATGCTAATTTTTTTCTTAAGGGCTGTGATTAAGTGTGTTATAGCTTTGGAATTACTCTCTGTTTAGTCAGATAAGCTGGTTTTGTCAGCAGAAGCGATGATTGGCGGGCACTCTTCATGTTTGAAAGTAACTGTATAAGAGTAACAACTATGTTTTAAGCATTGTAAAACCTCCATTCTTGGGGTTTTAGTTAGGTTCCTTTTACTTTCTCCTATAGATTGTAGATTCTCCCTCCCCAATTTCTTTTGTAGTTTTATAGAAATGCAAATAAAAAATTCCCCTTCGGGGGGCAAAAAACAACAACAACAAAACCCCTACAGTTCTATAATATACTGACAATTGTTACATTGCAAGAATAGGAAACTTTCATTTATATTTCTCAGATTCTCTTTTCCATACCTATATGCAATGTCACTGAGTTTAATGACAATTTCCTCCAATTAAGTATGTTTAAGATTGGATCTTTCATGTGTAAATCCAGTTATACATGAAGTAGTTTTGTATATTCACAGATAATAAAAATTATGACAGGATTGCAAAAGAACATACTTGTCTGAAACTCGCAGTTCAGAGGAGTGACTTAGATTTTAGCTTTCTGATTTAAAAAACAAAAAACATTTCTGTTTTTAACACACTTATAGTGGGGGGGCACACAGTTGGCCTTGCTGAGGTGATTGTGGCTCTCATTCTATTCACACACATTGCATCCACATTGGATCTTATCACAAAGAAGCTGGTCCCACAAAACAACAGGTGTACATCAGTGGGCTTGTAGTTATCAGCACTGCTTGAAGGTGTACCCCATGTGGTAAAGTGACAGTCACTATCTGACATCTGAATAGCCTCTCAAGGGTCCCTGCCACACGGGGGGGGGAGCGCGGCTTTTGAAAGCCGCACCAAAATAGACACGCGGCGGCGGGATCATACAGATCCTGTGAGCCGCCGCACAGTTGCTTCCCGGCCCTGAGCATGCGCAGTTCGGCCAGGGGTCTTGGATATGCTAGCAGAAGGACGCGCCGGTGATCCCACGGCCGCGCTTGATGCGGCCGTGCTGGTAAGTCCACCTCTGTAGGTGGTTTATTTTAGATGCGGCTTTTCGGCCTGAAGGGCTGGATCGGGGACGGGTGTGCAACGTTTCCCAGATGTTGCGGTGGGATCGCGCCCGTTTGCTGTGCCCCCGATCCGTCCCTCTCCCAGCCCAAAACCTTTTGTGTGACCAGGGCCAAGTACTCTCTGTTTAGAATTGTATCAAAGTATGATAAATGTGTTAGCTCAACTAGAAATTTCATTACAGGAGCTAATTTTAGAAAGCCCGCTCGTAAATAAACTGCCTTAAAAAAAAAAACCTCCCTAACTCCCTGCAACTGCTTGTTCATTTTGGCAAAGGAGCAGTCCAGTTAGAAACTGGTTGTGCAAATAAAACACTGTTATTACCTTAAAAGATAAGCTAGACACTTAAGAAATTAAAAATACCTTAGTAATGAATCTGTGCCTGTTAAAAATGAGTATGTGTAATTTGGAAGGATACCAACTATGCATATTACTAAGAGGATTGTTCATTTCTTATAGGTACTGAAAAGTTCGATGTTCTTTGCCCTGGAAAGATAATAGGGGCAGTCTTTTTCATTGTCCAGTTCCCATCAGCCAGAGTACACTTACATATGAAAATAACTTATTTTCCACACATTATAGGGGTTCAAAGAATCATGTTCTTGCTTTCAAGTGGGGAATGAAATACAAACTGGATGCTTCTTTGCTGTTTCCATGTTTTCTGGAGCTCAAATCTTGAATCTCTCCCATCCCTCTTGGAACTAACCTGCAAGAACAGATATTGGATGCTATTGGAGAGCAGTGAAGGCATACCTAATGCTGGCAAGAGACTAGGCCTTTTTCATAGTCTGTTGCTCAAAAATCAAACAATGGTTCAGGCTGAGGTGGTCTAGGAGAGAAAATGGAAGTGTTCTGCTCCCTCAGAAATCAAGGGCAAGCTTACAAAGTGGGCCTACACATTCCATCTTGTTAATGTAAAGATTGGTGGGTGTCTGCTTAATGGGATCTGATACATCTGCAGAGTATCAGAACTAATTGGCAATCCTATCTGATTGGTTGAATCACCTGGTCAGTAACACCAGTGGCTAGTTAGGCTACATCATTGTGCCTACATTTGATTGGTCAGCCAGAATCATGCCGGCACAGGTTGTGAGGCATAAAGGAAAGATCTTTTTATTCTAGTTTTGCCTTTTGACTGGAATACAACCATCTTTTGATTCTGGGTAGGCCAGAATGACTGGGTACCTGTTTGATTTGGACTTTGGCACTGTCATGTAGTGGGTTAGACGTGTGTAGAAACCACAGAGACGGATGTAGTGATCAGCATGGTTTACTGGTACACAACTAGAACACAGAACACCGGCCAGGTGGCCAACTATATACAGTACCTGGGAACACCCCTAGATTCTATTGGTGGGTTTAAACCTCCTGCCAAAGTCCCTATTGGTTCCCCAAGGAAAATCCAGGAGCCTAGTCCCTATTGACCATCATCTTCAATATCTGGGCATTAAAATTCCACTGGATACAACAGATCTTCTTGCACTAAACCATATGGAAATACACAAAGAGGTCAAAACTTTAATATCAAAATGGAATACTAATTTTTTCTCCTGGTTTGACAGAATTAGTATTTTACGTTCATATATTCTACCCAAATATCTCTATTGTTTCCGGACTATACCTATTCATATTCCAGACAAATTGCTAAAAAAATGGCAAAATGATATTAACAAATTCCTATGGAAATTCAAGGTGCCCGAGTTTCTTTCTCAACTATAAGACGCTCTGTACACAAAGGAGGGCTAGCAGTTTCAGACATAAGTCTATATTATAAAGCTGCTTCTTTAGCAACACTCGTGAGGCAATATCATGAGGAATACTCCTTGGATTGGAATGGATTGAAGAACAAACCTCGAAAGGATCAAATCTCCAAGAACTTCTATGGAAAAAAATCCTATCAGGAACTATGTCCTTCGGTCAACAATCCTTTTTTGAGTTGTTGTTGTTCAGTCGCACAGTCAAGTCCGACTCTTCGCGACCCCATAGACCAGATCACGCCAGGCCTTCCTGTCTTCCGCCGTCCTCTGAAGTTTGCTCAATTTCATGTTCGTTGCATCTTTGACACTGTCTAACAATCTCATCCTTTGCCATCCCCATCTTCTTTGACCTTCAATCTTTTTTGAGAGCAATGCTAAAAATATGGTTTCAATTTAAACTTAAAATAACTAATCCCTACTCACAAGCAAGTACTTTCACAGGACAATCCTGCTTCTTAGAAGCTAAAGATGCTAATTCTTTTAGCGCATGGAAAGGAGTGAATTTAACCAGAATCATGGATGTGATGCACAAAGGCAGAATACTAGCAAAAACGGAGCTAGAAAGAAAACATAAAATCAACATCAAATGGTATGAGTACTTACAGATACAGCATCTTATCAACTCTCCGGGTTTCAAGGCATCAATCCAAAAACCACTTACAGAATTTGAAAAAATTCTAGTCAAATATAACAAACAAGGCCTCATTTATAAAATATATTTAACTCTTCTCAATTTACATAAAGAACAACATTTAAACTATCAAAATGCCTGGAGCGCAGACCTACAACAGCAAATTACGGATGACCAATGGACTGAAATATGGCAAACACAAGCAAAGATATCTAAATCTTTGAGTGTTCAAGAAGCTAACACAAAGGTCCTCTTAAGATGGCATGTAACTCCTGCAAAGCTAATGCACATTATCCCACAAGCAACTCCAATGTGCTGGAAAGTTTGTGGAGAAAGAGCAACTTACTATCATAACTGGTGCTCATGCGAACATATTCAACAATTCTGGAATTCTATTATTAAACAAATTGAGAAACTTACCAGCTACAATTTACCTTTAGATCCAGCATTGATGTTACTTCACCTCTGGCCCCGCGATCATCCACCTGCAATCAGAAGAAAACTAATGAATATCCTGATAACAGCAGCTAAAATAATGATAGCAAAAAACTGGAAAAACGAAAAACCTCCTACTGTTAACCAATAGATCCATAAGGTTTGGGATCTTTTCATGTTAGAAAAGTTCTCAATCTATGATACCACAAACCAAAATGAATGTGAATTTTATAATCCATTAAACATAGGGGAGCGGTGGCACAGTGGGTATATCCCACTGTCTTAACATCCAAACTCTGTTAGTTCGACCCCCACGCTGGTGTGAGCAGCCAGCCTGTTGTCCCCAGCTCATCGTCCACCCAGCAACTTGAAAGCTTCGGCGAGTAGATAAAATGGGAACCACTCCTTAGAGAGGGTGGGCACACCAATCTCCCTTGTGGGAGGGTGTTAGCTGACGGTCGGGACGTCCTGGTCGAGGTTGGAAAAAGGCAGAGGAACTTCTCGGCTACAAAAATCCCTGCAGTGGATGTTTCCGGCCAGGCGGTGGCAGTGTGGTGATGTGACATACGGGTCCTGAAGCCTGGTCGACAAGCAGCCGTTCGGAAAATGACTGAGCCAAGCCAGAAGACGTTTACACCGTGCAGTGACAGCGTATGCAATTAAATTAATATATGTTGTCTTCCCTATCCCCTATGAACATTGTTAGTCCCCTGTCTAAAATGTGTAAGTGTCGCTTTGAGCCCACTGGGGAAAGCGATTAATAAATTGAAAGTATAAAAAAATATGGTACCCAGTACTGGAAAAAATAACAATAAACAAATTTTACTGGGAAACCATCACTGAAGCAAAGTATAAGATAATGCTATATAGCTGAGAATAGAATTTTAGTGTTAAGTAAAATAAATAAAGTTATAGTCAGTTTTATATTATGGTTGGGGAAATATTTTGATGTTATAATATCACTGTAAGGTCCACTTATAAGACATTTAATTTCATACCTCTTATTGAAATGTATACAGCAACGATGACTGACTGTATTGATTGTATGTTTGAAAAATTTAATAAAATTTAATGGGGGGGGGAGAAAAAAGAAAAGAGGCAGCCAAGCAGGACAGGTTCCACAAAGAATATACTGTACCTGCAAGTCACGTCCTGGGAGAGTAGTGAAGCTCACCAGTTACCATTTTGTTCCATGTTTATTATTCCCATTCTGTTATGTGCGTGGACCACCACCAGGGGTGTGCAGCACATGCAGGAGCTTGACTCCTGGAACAAAGGAAACTTTGGATCCTGGTTTCCCCCCCAGCCCCAACCAATAGCCACTTAGCGGGACATTCAAACCCTCCAATGGGAATAGGGGGTGCTGGGTGGATATGTATATAGTTGGCCCTGTCGGGCTGTTACAGTTAGTCTTGTGTTAAGTACAATAAACGTGTGCAACCGCATGTTGTTGTCCGAGTCCTCCATGCCGCGAACCCAGAACTTTTCAGTCATGCCATGGCATCATAGGTTAGTCTAAGGTAGTGTGATCATCTGCCACTGCATTGGAAATAACTGAAAGTACACTCTTATACCTATCTGCTAAAAAGGTGTAATGTCACAAAGACATGAACAGAATGAACCAGGCATTCCAAAGCAGGAGAAATTCAACATAGCTTTCAAAGCAAAAGGCGGGGTTGGGGAGGTGAACCACCTATTGTTAACATGTGGTTGTTTTGGAACAGCATGCTAAATGGACTAATGGAGTGGGATTTTTGTTTTCCTTCTGAACAAGACTGCCAAGCACAAAGCTCTGTGCGTCAACCTTGTACCCTCTTCGCTTTGCGGCTTTCTGACTTCCGGCTATCATTATGGGGGGGGGGGCTTTGATCCTGGAATTCAGTTCAGCTAACGGGGACTAACCCCTATCCCCATTGGTGGCCGGGGGTCCCTCTTTCCTTGATCGTGAGGAAAAGCCCGGCTGAGCTCCTGCACTTTCCAGCAAACCTGGGGTGAAGGGAGGGGCCTGTCTAGTGACGTTTCGTTTGCAGCAAGTAGGGGAGAGCGTGCGAGATGGGAGGGGGTGGCGAAAAGCTGCGGCTGCTGCAGCAGCAGCGGAGGAGGAACGAGAGAGGGGCTGGGCGAAGTGAGAGTCAGGCTGGCAGCCGCCGCCGCCGAGGCGTGCTCTTAAGGGGAAAGGGGGCCGAGCGCTCTGCTGCAACCGGCTTCAGGATGTAGGCGATCGGCTGGAGGGCTCTTACTGGCAGAAGGGCTCGTCATCATGAAGAAACACTCGGCCAGGGTAGCCCCTCTCAGCGCATGCAACAGCCCAGTCCTGACTCTGACCAAAGTGGAAGGTAACCGTGCATGCAGACGCAGAGCAGGACAGCTGTGCCGTTGCCCGTGCCGAAGGGTCTCCGGGCGGCCAGGCAAGGAGCGCCAGCCAGCCTCGCGCTCCTCTTGCCGCCGCCGCCGCCCGGCACCTGCCTTACCTAGCGGTGCGCGGGACGCTGGTTGTGTGGGGGAAGGGGCGGCAGCAGCCTGGCTTGCCTGCTGCAGTCTCCCCCGCTCTCCTGGCGAAGGACAGCGAGGGAGGAGGGGGCTCGTGATGCCGTTCCTGACTGGACTCCCTTCCCAGGAAGCGTTCGCCAACAAGCCAATGCGGGCATTCCCATCCGGTGGGCCGAATGTCACCTTTCCGGGCGAGCGGGAACGCTGGAGCTCCTCGCCCTCGACGCCCGGTGAAGTTTTCTTTTGGCGCACAGGGAAGAGGGAGGGGGTAGGAACTTGCTGCATTGGGATTGGGGCAGAACCGCTCCCGTAGCTCTCAGTGTCCCCTGGAAAACGGGTAGGGCTCTGCTTGGGGCTTGGGGGTGAGGTAATTTGGCGGGTATCCATTTGGCGGGGGGGGGCAAGGCGGCATTCCGCGCCGGTTTTTTGATAAAAAAAAAAAGCAGCCACGTTATCTCTGGTGTCTGTCTATGACGGGGTTCTGGCTGTTAGAAGGTGGGGACGGGCGGAGAGACTCTGGAAACACTTTGGGGGTGCCCTGCTGATAGCGATGCTCGGATCCTTGCCGCAGTTTGAAAAGGGCATTTCCTTCAGGCTCCTCGAGCCCCTTTGGAGGCTTGGAAGTTATTGCTACGCCAAAGGACCCGAATTGATTTCTAGTGGTCTGAGGAGGAGGGCTGTCGCCATCGGCAGATAGATTATTGCTGTGCGAGTTCTTGCCTTTTTTGCCATCGTTTCAAGTCGGGCTACAGCCGCCGAGCGAGATGCTCCCAGTTCCTAATCGGAGGCAATAGCCTTGTTGATTGAAGTTGCCTTCCGAGCCTGCCTCAGACAGGAAGAAGGGCTGTGCCACAGATACAGTTGGCTGCCCAGGCAGGGACCGGGGATGCGGCGCCTGGGAAGAACCCGTAATCAATGAATGGAGCAGGGAACTTTGCGGTGCTCAGCTCAGAAAAAACAGGCTGCTTGGAAGTTTGGGGCACAAGGAAACTGAAGGGGGAGTATGACTATGAAGGTGGGCAACGGGGAGGGAGGCTGGAGCAAGTGCCTGTGTAGAGAACCTAGTGAGGGGGTGGGGAGAGGAAACGGTCCTGCAAAGGAAAAATGTAACTGTTGTGATTAAGTAACTACTGGAGTATAATTAGGAGCTAGAAATCGGAAACGCTGGAAAGGGAGAAAGGATGGAGAGCAACTGGGAAGAGAGTACCTGTGAAAAAGAGAATGAAAAAAAAATAGATTCAGAAGATCAGGGAAGGGTCATAGATGGCAGGTACCATTTAGAATGCAACCTGCCTCTTAAGAAACACAGAGATTTCCACCCTTTTAAGTCCATTGATTTAAGATGTCACCTACAGTGTCTTAAAAACTAGGGCATCAACAATAGGTCTCTGTCCTATTTTTTTTCCCCTGAAGATGCCCAAAAGAGAGAATTTGTAACCTCCCACAATGAGTGACTTAATTTGTCAGTTGCTTCTACAGTAAAGTGTTTTTTCCCTTAACTTAATGTGTAACAAGAATAATGTGATTAGAAAGAATGCAAAAAGGTGGTAAATAGCGGAGGAAGGAAAAGAAGTAGTGGGGTTGGAAGACTACACTATGGTTCGCTTAAAAACAAAGGAAAGAACAGGCAGAAGGGATGGAGAAGATGGAATGATGATAAAATAAAAATTGAGAAGGAATGATAGTAAATGTGTGAGAGAAAAGAATGTATGGTAGAAGGGTTAGAGGCTACTGGTAAGAAGATTATACTTGTATTACATCAATAGAAAGAGTAAAAAGGCAAATATCAGTTTGAGAGTTCTTAGTAAGAAAGCGTAGATTGGTTTTGTATATTCCAGTAATGCAAATGAATAGAGTATCTGCTAGAAACACAGGATACAACCCATGTCATCATCAGTTGGTCTAGTTTAATTTTAAGAACAATGTTAGGGTTAATGGATTATAACAGTAATGTGAAATGTCATATTGTCAATTTTTTTAAAAAAATGGGCAGTTTAATAGCTTATATCAGAGTGGAGTGGTTTTTCTGTGTGTGCTATACATCAAATTGTGTATCATGGCTTTTGTCTGCACATTACAGTACTGTTGTGGCTTTCAAATACGTCTAGATTACGGTACTACCATGTGCCATGCAGAGCTTCCCTTGAAGGCTGACCAGAAGATACAGTTGGTACATATTGCTGCAACCAGAATACTGACTGGAGTGGGTCATAGGACCATATCACTACTGCCTTGTTCCATCTGCACTGGCTATCAGTTTGTGTCTGAGCCTACTCAGGATGCTAGTATTCACATTTAAAGTCCTATACAAGCTTGGGGCCAGCATATAAATCTAGTCCACCACTCCATTCATCCTCAGAAGTCTTGCTTCAGGTGCCCCCTCTATCTGAGACTAGATGGGTGGCAACCCAAGAAAAGGCCTTTTCAGTTGTTTCACCAGAACTCTCAGGGAAATTCATTTGTCTTCCTCTACCATTGTCTTCTGCCAGTAGATGAAGGCTTTTGTTGTTGTTGTTGTTTGACATTCTCTTACTAATGCTTATTAGCCTTCCTTCCTCTCTGTGTGTTTTTATGTTTTATATTCTGTTTTATTTAACTGTTTAAAATATTTACATATATTTGCATTTTAAATACTTTTAAATATCTGAAATATTGTAATGTTTTAATGTGTTGTTTTAAATGTTTGCTGCCTTAGGGACTCTGAGTTGGATAGAAAGGCTGCATAGAACTTTTAAAAATAAATTAATATAACTGTCCATGAAGCACTGAACTGACCTGGTGGGTGGTATACACTGTGAATTCTTATAAACTTAATCTTGCTTCTATTGCAATCTGGACAAAACATCATCATTTACCGGTCCCATGCAGTGTTCCCTCTAAGCTTAGTGTGAGCTAGCTCACCGTTTTTTAGCCTCTGGCTCACACATTTTTGTCTTAGCTCAGGAAGGATGGCTTCAGAGCAAACGAATGCAAAAGCCAAATCACTCGCTCGCAACTTTAATGCCAGTAGCTCACAAAGTAGAATTTTTGCTCACAAGACTCCACAGCTTAGAAGGAGGACTGGTCCCAAGTTAGAAATATAAAGAAAAACAGGGGTAGATAACTTTGTTTCTTATAGAATTTAGGCACCCATATGCATATCAGCTTTTTGACCATCTGGCAATCAAGTACGTGCTGTGCTGCAATTTCTGTACCTCAAGTTGTTTAGACATTTTTTTTCATCCCGAAAAGATCATTACTATTCTGAAGAAGTTGCTTGTGAGGCCACGTACTTTAAAATATAAAAAAGACGTTAGTCTGCCCTATTTTACCTGTGCAAAGGTATGATGCATTCATGTTTTTCTAAATAAGTGTTACCAGTAGCCACACTAGTTCAAAGCAAAATTCCAAACCAAAGTTGTGTAATGCCTTTTATTAGGACCAAGCAAAACAATAGTGTGCAAGCTACTGAATCTCTTCTGTTATTTTAACATCAAGCCCAATAAAGAGTTATAGAGAAACTACACAGTTTTGTGTTATTTTGGTGAGTCCCAATTATTACATGCTTTTGTTTTTCTAGTGGCTTTCATTGCCCTCTTCCCCTATCCCCAAACCTTTTGTACAGATCTGTTGCAGCATCATGGTCTTTAAAAGGTGGTAGAATGGAACTGATGCTGGCCAAGAGAAAGAGAATATCTGCTTCACTGGTTACTCTTTCTTGAATCAACATAAATTCAATCCAATATGAAGGAACTGCAGTTAAGGAAGTCTGTGGGTATGCCATCTAACATAGGCTGCCTCCGGTAGTTTTTCATTCATATGCATTCATTACTTTAATGCCTGCCAGCTTTTTCATCTCACCGCTTGTACAATAACTATCCCAAACTAGCCTGCTACCCATGCTTTGCTACAGTATTTAAGTTCCGTAAATCCAGTTATAATACTAATGATGTGAAATTTGAAATGTGACATTTGTTGTAGGAATTCTAACAGAGAAGACTGTAGTGTAAGAAATGACGTGAGACATACATACTTGTTCATTTTCTCTACTGAAGGACCTCTCTCTAGACCACATTGGTGGTTCTGCCCTCAGGTGCTAGGATCACCAGGCTGCTTGATGAGCTCACTCTGGAGCAGGCCACATAGAACTGTCCATTTAAGAAACAGTTGTCTGTTAAGTCAACTCCTGCTACCTTCCACGAAAGTGATGGCCTCTCTACTTGTATTCCTGGATTGTTTTGCTCATATTGAGACTGTGTTGTTCTGAGCACCTCAGGGTGATCTTGCTGGTAATTGGCCTGTGCAGCTCAGTGCACTGCAGGAGTACTATGTGCAAATGTCTTTGCTGCATACCAAAGTTGCCTCCTCCTTATAGCGTTGGTGTATCTGGCTCGACGTTTGCCAGGAGCTTTGGGGGGGGGGCAGTAAGAGGTGAGAGGTGTGAGGGGGAGTTGGTGTGAGGGAGTGGTGATGTGGTGGACATTTCTTCAGGTTCATGAGGGAGGCACGCATTGAAATGTCTGCTAGAAATGTCCTTTACTATCTCCCCCAGACAACAATTCCATTATTAGCATTTCATAGAAATAAAAGCATAGTATCTGGGAAAACTCCCCATAAACATTCATACCCTGGACCTGCTCCTACACCTGACAGACATCGGCCTGTCTGGTGTTGGGGGGGATTGTATTTAAAGGCATTGGGGAGGCTGGGCCAGCAGCAATGCTAAGGCAATCCTGCTGAGCAAACCTTCCTGGGGGCTGTAAGCATCCCACCTCCTCTCCTACACCTGACCAGCAGCTACCTGTCCAGTGCAGGATGGGGAGGGGGGAGGAGTATTAGAAGCCACTGTGGAGGCAGGGCTGGCAGGATCACTAAGACATTACTGCTGGGGCAGGCTCCCTTATGGCTTTAAGCACCCCGCAACCACTGCTGCACCTGACAGACAACCGCCTTTTAGGTGTGGGAGAGGAGGGGAGTGTGTTGGAAGCCATCCCACCTCCTCTCCTACACCTGACAGGCAGCTGCCTGTCCAGTGTAGGAGGGGGAGGGGGAAGGATTATTAGAAGTCACTGTGGAGATGGAGCTGCACCTGACAGACAACCGCCTGTTAGGTGTAGGGGGTGGGTGGAGTGTGTTGGAAGCCATCAGAGAGGCTGGGTCTGTTGTTCGGACCCGCCCCGGCAAGGGGGGGGGGGGTGTAAAGAGGCAGCTGCCTGGCAGCCACATAGGAATCAATGGGGGGAGCATATTTCCCCCCTTTTGACCCACTTAGGGGTCGAATTTCTAAAAATCCCTTCTTAGCAAGCACCTATGCCACGGTAGGAGCGCTCTCCCCGAATTTGGTGTCTCTAAGTCCAGCAGTTTGGCCTGGCCACTGATTTTAAAGTGAGGGGACTTTATTTTATATATATATATAGATGGATGGATTCATCAGCATGAACTGAGCCTGTAAGATCATCACATCAATACATATTCATCAGTCTACAAAGCAGCATATGCAATCTTTCCGTATGTGTCTGCATTTATAGTATATACTAGCTCATACAGGTCTTAGGGATGTTATTTTAAATTTTCTTTTGTTTCCATTTTTTTTAAAAATGTGAATATTATATACTCTCTCCTTTTGTTATTACTGAATGAGAATATTCAAATTTGCTGTGCAAGGATTGTGTTTTAAAAGGTCCAGCATGGGCAGAAGTGATGAACAGAGGACAGAGAGGGGAAATATCCTTATTTAGGCTAGGGCAGGCAACAGGATTCTTTCACTTTAGGTCCTTTGTAGGCCACTGATTTTCAGACTTTTCTAGGAGGAGTCATGATTCATTGGTCTGATATGCAGAATGCCTAGGATAAAACCCTAGCATATCTACTACCATCCAGCCAGAGCGGGTAGTACTGGGTTTAACACAAACCAGTATTCTGAGTCAGTATAAGACAGTTTTCATATAAAATTTCTACTTTCAATATCAATTTGTTTTCCAAGGAACTTTTGCATGTCTGCTATGGATCTGCGTACTGCAGAGAATTTTGGAGCATTATGGACACAAAGAATACCAGCTAGCCAGCCAGGTCTGATTGTTTCAGTATTGTAATAAGTAAAAAGAGTATGTCCAAAAGCATACCTAGTGCTCCCCCATGACTGTGCTCTATGTCTTTCATGGAAGACTGTCATCAATAAAAATCTTCTCATTGAGTGATCCCTAATATAAGTTTTTGAGGAACCCCAGGATTCCCTCCTCATCACCACCACAAAGTTCCAGGATTCTAAGTTAAGCAAAAACAAGAGTGACTGTTTATACTTTTGTCATTTTTCTCCTCCAGGTCTTAATGTTCTAGATTTAAGGTTGTCAATTCAGTACCGTTACTCCTCAACACCTACCATGAGACAATTAGCACTAAAATGACTTAAGTAAATGAAGAAATCGAAAATATAATCGTCGGTCAGTCTTTTTGTGTAGAACCAAACAGCCAGTTGTTGGGTTTTTAAAAAAATCTTGCTGTGATCCCTGAGAAATCCTGTTGAAAGTAGATTTAAATCCACATTCCTTTTGTCAGGAATATCACTTGCTTAGAGTCTTTGACAGGTATTTGTTAAATGCAAATGAAGTTCTGGTAGTGAACACTGTACTTCTGTTGATGATTCCTCTGTTACTTTGAGGAGTTAACCAGATATGCCTGTTAGACAGCCAAACTTGTAAAGGAAAATTCATTAGGAAACTATTTAACTCACATCTATGTATTAGAGATTAGCAGTGCAATCCTAAACAAAGGTATACCCTACTAAGCCCATTGATTTTATTATCAGCATTGTGTTAGATCATGCACCTCTTCCAAGTGAAGGCTGTCTTTATAAGATTTAAGGAATAACGGGGATGCCAACCTCCAGGTGAGACCTGGAGACACCCTGAAATTACAGTTCATCTCCAAACTGCAGAGATCAGTTCTTCAGGAGGAAATGGATGTTTTGGAGTGTGAACTCTATAGCATTGTACCCCACTGAGGCCCCTGCCCTCTGTTAGCCAAATTGCCTTATATTATCAATAAGATTGGGGAGATTATGAATATTAAAGGGCAATTGGCTTATAGCACAGGAACATAACCAGAGTCAGAATTCCAAGAGCCCACAAATAGACGAGGAGACCAGGTTGCTGAAATAATTGGTCTTTTACTTAAGAATTAGCAGGCGTACAGCAATAACTTGCACACATACACAAGCAATGTAGAACTAGGAAAAATAGGTAGGAAAAGACAGCGACTTTTGAATGAGCAGGAGTATCATTGGTGGGTGATACGTTACCTGTCCGGTGAGATGAGTAGACCTTGCAGTGAAAAAGGAATAAAAGAGAGGGGGAATGGATCGTGAGCCGGCCAGCAACCCATGTAGATTTGTCCCAGACTGATCAGGGGTGGAACCTAGGGGTGGGATCAAGAGGGCAAGAGCAAGAGAGTGAACTGTGTCTCAGTTCCCCTTAAGTAGCCAAATTGTGATCTGAGGCAATAGTCAGGTGGTCACTGGTTCCCAGGAAATGTAGACAAAAAGAATAATATCTCAGGGACTTCCGGTTCTGGCGGCGCGAATGGCGGTCGCACTCTTGGGACGCTCCCGGAGTCGACCCACCCACACGCGGTTGGGGGGGGGATACGCACAAGCAGAGACCCTAAGGAGCCTTAGGCTAAAGGCTCCGAACTGGGGCGCGCCAGGGTAGTGCCTCTTTACCGGCCCATTTGGTCAGAAATTGAGGCTCACCCCATGCCCCAAAGGCCCCGCCGCGGCAGTGCCCCGTACGGGGACTAGCGACGCCACCGGACCTTGCAGAGTGATGAAGCGAACAAATGGGTGAAAGTGAACGGCTGTAAACTGTGAGTTGTCGATCAAAAGTGCGGAAAGATATAAGCGCATCTCCCCCCCTACCAAACAAGCGCATAAGAAGAGGGAGGAGGGTGGAACACCACCCCCCCGATAAGACTGGGACTGTAAGCAGAGTAAGGGGGGAGTCAAATTTAAAGAAGCAAAGTTACCTTTTGGGGATTTTCTTAAAGCGAAGAAAAGGGATTGTTTCCCAAGCAGTGCGGCACGAACTTTTTAAAAGTAAACAAACAGCCAAGATGTCGGGGGCTAAAAAGGACAGGGAGAAGGAAAAGCAAGCGAAGAAGCTAATAGTAACTTCCAGTCCTAGTTCCCGCCTCTCCGGTGCGGCTGTCAATCATCAAGAAAGTGAGATGCTTCACCCTCTGCTGGATCAGATGCAGAAAATTAGCCAAACTTTAGTAAGCATGGAAAGTGTTCTCAGTAGTCAACAGACACAGTTAACAGATACAGCCAAGAAAATGGAGGAGATTGCAAAGAAATGTCTGGTTTCAACAGAAGATACGCAGAAAATCAAGAAGAAGGTCAGCAAAATGGAAAAGAAGCAAGAAATGCAAGAAAACAAGTTATTGATGTTACAAATGGACATTTGACAAATACCTCTCCAGTTTCAAGGAATCCAAGAAGCGGAAAAAGAAGATCTCAGAAGTATATTAACGGAAGCGTTGGCACCACTGATGGGCAGTGAAGCGGATAAACTAAGCGAAGAAATGGATCTGGTATACAGATCCTATTCTAACTTTACAAAGAAAAATAATCTGCCAGCCGAAGTGGTTGTCAAATTTACCAAACAACGTGTAAGAGATCAGATCCTCAAAGCGACTTCAGCAACACCCTTGAAAATTGGAGAGCAAACTATAAGGATTTTAAAAGATGTACCATTTGAAATTCGACAGAAGCGGAAGGCATATAAAGGACTGACCACATTCTTGCAAAACCATCAAATTAACTACAGGTGGTTGTTTCCAGAAGGACTGGTCTTTAAGTTTAAAGACAAGAGAGAGAAGATTGACTCCATTTTCAAAGCACAAGACATTTTGAAGAGACTTAGAGGAGGAAGCAGAACTCGCTAAGTGGAAAATTTTCAGCAGCGACAAAGACAGCAATCCAGAGGGAGGAGACGAAGAACCGGAGGAGAAAGGAGCAGCAGGAGGTGTCTCCTATAATTTAAGAGAGAAGAAAGGCAGGCACCCCAACGTCTGATGAACTTATGAGTGTGCTGCAAGGACAATATTAATATTAACCCAAAAGGACTTTACTAACACAACTAATTTTTATCTTGGACAGGTAATGAAGCAAGAAGATCGGCTGCTCACAGTGAAGGCTTTTGACTGTACTAACATTGATAAAAGATTAATATACTAATTTACTCATCACTCGCCCTTTTCTTAATCCCTCTATATACCCTCCCTTTTTTTCTGTGAAATTTAAAGCAATAAATTCTCTCCTTTTTAGGAGAGTTTAATTTAAAAAAAAGAATAATATCTCAGATGGACAAGACAAAAGAAATGATGGCTGGACAATTTAGGGTTGATGTGTGGCAGGGAAGTCTTGGGGAAGGTATGAAACATGGGAAGGGAGAAGGAGGGTGCAATCACTTTAATGGTTCAGTGTTTGTATCTTGATTGGTGACAGGAAAGCTTAATTGCTGCTTTTGTGTCTAGCTGGCAATAGTCATTGTTTCAGGGTGGAAGGGAATGTGCTGCATGATGGAGAAGCGATCCCTTCATGGCTGCTGTGCAGGAACATCTGCCCTCTGTCAGAACATGGCTCCTCTCTGGTCTGCTGCTGGTTCTACGTTCATGGAGAGTGGGGCTTCTGGTCTTCATCTCCTTGTGCAGATACAGGATGTAGCATGGGCAGAAGTCCTCTGTAGTCCCATATCTGGCTTGGCATAAGTCTGTGGCACAAGGCTGCCCTGTCCACAGTGTACAGGCCATAGTCCATCATGGGGCACTCTGCTTGGGACCACAGCTCTGTCCATTGCCCTGGCACACACTTTTCACAGTTCAGCAAGGTATTGAGAGTAAAAGCATCAGGAACACTCTTGTTTTTGCTTAACATAGAATCCTCGAACTGGTGGTGATGATGAGGGAGAAGATGAGATATACACATGTCTTTTACCGGTGACTGATAAAGCAGTGAATTTCAAACTGTGTCCTGTGGAATCCTGTGGTTCCTCAAAAGCTTATATTAGGGATTCCTCAGTCCCACCTGGAGGCTGGCATCCCTAAATTATGCTTCATCCTTCCATCCAAAATGAATAAGCAAGATGGTTTACAACAAATTTAAATTATCATATACAAAGCAAAACCAAAGACCAGACACAGATTAGCTCTGTGCAATAAAACTATTTTAAAATTAAACTGAAAGGCATCAAACCAAAGCATATCTCACTGTAGGTATAATTTATACTAATATATCCCTCTTTTGGGCTACTTACTGTTTGCATAATCTTGTCTGGAAATCCTTTATTTTCTTTAAATTCTTAAACAGCAAAATAATTGTACTGCTATTAAGTTGGGCTTATTAGATGGGAATTATTTTTGCATAATTCTGCACAGGATCTCATCCTCTAGTAGTGAGCCTTTTCAAGCTGCTTATTCCATGTTTATCCCATAGTAATCCCACAGACTGCTGAAACAAATCTAGTGATTCTCTTTGTTTCTGTGATTACAAAACACATTGTATGGGGGAATCTCAGTATCTTTTATGGGATAAACTGCCTGTCTCTGATATTGTCTGATGGGCATTCTTGCAGTCTACAGATTCAAACAGGTGCTGTACAGGGAGTGTGGCAGGGGGTGGAACCTGCGTCCAGCCCTGGGTGAGCATACGTGGTATTCCATACCACTAATGAGATGATTGGCACTGTCAATATTGATAGTCATCAGATGGTAGGTAAATTGAAAATTGATTCTGCCATCCTATTCTCACTTTAATTAGGGCTGCAACCAAGGGCAGTAACTTTACTTGGGCAAGTAGGGAAGAAGTGTCTTATTACAGTGGCTGTACTCTACCAGAGCATTCCTGTGAATGTACATGATGTGGAATGTGCATGACATGGTTTTGAGAGTTTCAGTGTGTCCAGAATATTGGATTATTTAGTTAGGAGATGGATATGGGAGCACACCCTTTTCATTCTTCTGAATCTTTCCAGCAGTATTTGATACCCTCAGCCAGGGTATCCTTTTGAGTTGTCTGACAGAATTAAGTCTAGATGGTAACATTTTGCAGTGGCCCCATTCCTTCTGGGTCGGTATGCCTCTGAACATGATATTGGGGGACTCCTACTCCACCCCATGGCTTTTTGTGTGTGGAGTATCACAGGGGACCATTTTGTTCCTTGTACTTCTTTACAACAATATGAAACCACTGGAGGTTTGTCCAGAAAATTAGGCTTCATTTTCACCAATATGCTGATGGACCAAAGTTTTACTTCTGTTTTCCATCTAGCTTTGGGGAGGCAGTGGAATTTCTAAACTAGTGTTTAGAACAAACTGAGCAAACTGAATCTTAGTCCAGATAAGGCGGAGCTACTGTTGGATGGAAATATGACTGATCTAGGGGTGGGTGTTCTTTCTTTGGTCTGGGTTACACTTCCCTGGAAAACCTAGGTCTGCAGCTTGGGGGTCTCCTGGTTCTATTGCTATTCCTAGTTGATCAGGTGATACATATGGTCTGAAGTAGCTTTTGACAGCTTCAGCTGGTTTGGCAATTTTGCCCCTTCTTGAATCAGTGAGATATGGCCAGTTACTCGTGCCTTAATGTCATCCAAACTAGACTTCTGTAATGTGTTTTTATGTGGGGCTTCCTTTAAACAAAAAGGAAAAAAATGCCAGATGATAGTGAACTCATTTATTATTGTACGAAGTCCCTACAGATTTCCCCGTGCAAGCTTCATCAGGGGGAATCAGAGCATTCACCTAGTGCTGGAAGTGCCCTCAGCAATTAAGTTCTTTTATTGTGGACAACGTTCCGTGCACCTTGGTGTTTAGTCATGCCGGCCACATGACCATGGAAATGTCTTCGGACAGCACTGGCTCTTCGGCTTGGAAACGGAGATATTTATTTATTTTATTTATTTATTTGTTAGATTTATACCCCACCCTCCCCAGCAGGCTCAGGGCGGCTACAACAAAGGCAATTGCCATAATAACAGTTAAAACATCATAAAACAATCATTACACAATAAAAACAATCATTAAGTGAGGTGCGGTGCTCTTGATGTTAAAATGTTTTTCTCAGTCCAAGATGGGTTCATTCATTAACCTAACCTGACAGCATGCATTCTTTGGTTACCTAGGCGTCTGGGCGTCTGCCCAGGGCCGGCTCATCTCCAGATCTAGTCCACCGTCAAAGATGGCAGCTCGGTGGTGGTACAGTGGTACAGATGAGCACCGCAACCCTAGAGTCAGATTCGACTGGCTTTCGAGCAAGGGAACCTTTACCTTTACCTTTTACCGTGGACAGTTACAGCACTAGGTGAATGCTCTGATTCCCCCTGACAATGCCTGCATGGGGAAATCTGTAGGGATTTTGCACAATAATCAGCCGACTATCACTTGGCATTTTTTCCTTTTTGTTTTGTTGGCACATTGCTGTATGCAGCCCATTTTTTCTTCATACTGAGCCTCCTTTTAAAAATATTTAGATGTTACAGCTGATTAATAATATAAAAATCAGTTGGTAGAAGACGACCACTTGGAAAACATTACTGCAATGATTAGTTCCTATGCCTGAATCACACAATTTTATTTCATGTATGCTGGTTACTGATCAGTTTCTGTGCCTGACTCAAAGCACTAATGGGTCTGGGTCCATAGTAATTCCAAGAATAGTTTTCTCCCTTTCTACCATCTGAAATACAGTGGGTTACCAGAAGGGACAGTAGCAGCACTGCATGTCTGGCATGCCTTCCAAGAGAATTTTGCATACTAGCCTTTCCTTGGCTTCTGAAGATGGTGTCTTTTCAAAGAGCCATTCATTGGTAGGCTCTCGCTGTTCCACTTCTGAATTGTGTAGTCGGTTAATGTACTGGAGCCTGTTAATCTAAACCTTGATGCAGTTTTAATTTATGGATTGCTACTTCTTGAAACCCCCATCTGAAATAGTTGCTAGAGCTTGTTGCTCCTATAAGTTTTCTAATCTGTGGAAAAAAACTTGCACAACTTTGTATTCTGGGGAATATTTCTACCCCAAGCAAACATTAATTTTAAAGAGAAAAAAATCTAAAATTAATAATTTATAACATTTGTACTTTGGAATGTTTTTCTATCCCAAGACCATATCTGTTGTTAGGTAAATGTTCTCCAGGTCATTAGGAAAGATCTTTCTGTTAATTTAATTCAATGTAAAGCTGTCCTTTACGACATGGTCAGGGTATACTATCATAGAATCATAGAATGTTAGAGTTGGAAGGGACCTTACAGGTCATCTAGTCCAACCCCCTGCACTCTGCAGGAGCATAGCCGAAAGATAGCCCTACATACCTACATACCTACAACATACCCGGAAGATGGTCATCCAGCCTCCTCTTGAAAACGTCCAGCAAAGAAGCATCCACCGTCTCCCGAGGCAGACTGTTCCACTGCTCAACCACTCTTACAGTTAGGAAGTTTCTCCAGATATTTAGCCGGTAATGACTCCCTTGTAATTTCCACCCATTAGACCTAGTCTTGCAGTCTGGAGCAACAGAGAATAGATCCACTCCATCTTCTACATGACAGCCCTTCAAATACTTGAAGACTGCAATCATGTCCCCTCTAAGCCTTCTCTTTCCCAGGCTAAACATACCCAACTCTTTTAATGTTCTTCAGTTGCACAGCTGAATCCAACTCTTTGCGATCCCATGGACCAGATCATGACAGGCCTTCCTGTCTTTTGCCATCCTCTGAAGTTTGCTCAATTTCATGTTCATTGCATCGGTGACACTGTCTAACCATCTCATCCTTTGCCGTCCTCTTCTTCTTTGCCCTTCAGTCTTTCCCAGCATCAGGGTCTTCTCCAGTGAGTGCTCCCTTCTCAATTGGTGGCCAGAGTACTGGAGCTTCAGCTTCAGGATCTGGCCTTCCAGGGAACAGTCAGGGTTGATTTCTTTTAGCATTGACTGATTTGATCTTGCAGTCCAAGGGACTCTCAAGAATCTTCTCCAGGACCATTATTCGAAAGCATCTGTTCTTCGGTGCTCGGCCTTCCTTATGGTCCAACTCTCGCAGCCATACAGTACTAGTGGGAATACCATTGCTTTGACCATATCGACTTTTGTTGGCAAGGTGATGTCTCTGCTTTTTATTATGCTGTCTAGGTTTGCTATAGCTTTCCTTCCAAGGAGAAGGTGTGTTTTAATTTCATGGCTGCAGTCACCGTCTACAGTGATCTTGGATCCCAGGAACGTGAAGTCTGTCACTGCTTCCACGACTTCTCCTTCTATTTGCCAAGGAGTGATGGGGCTGGATGCCATGATCTTAGTTTTTTTGATGTTGAGTTTCAAGCCAGCATTTGCACTCTCCTCTTTCACCCTGAGAAAGAGGCTCTTTAGGTCCTACCAGTACAGTTATGCTTGCATGTAACTAGACATGCATAGGCCCAGTTGGGGATATGTAATCAATGATGTCTCGGAGGGGCATTGCCAAAAGTTTGAGACTTCCCTCCATGTAGACGCAGAGCCATTTACGAGCACTCGTTGGGTACGATTTTTCAACCAACCATGAATCCATCCAACGGTTGCACCATCCAGCCCACACTTAACCAGCTTATCCTCAAGGATATCATGAGAAACTCTGTCAAATGCTTTACTGAAATCTAGATACACTATATCCACAGCATTGCCAGAGTCAACCATTTTAGTAACTTTGTCAAAAAAGGAAATCAGGTTGGTCTGGCATGACTTATTCTTGATAAACCCATGCTGGCTACTACCAATTACTCATTCCGTTCAAGGTGCTCACAGACTGAGCATTTAATAATCTGCTCTAGAATTTTCCCAGGTATTGATGTCAAACTGACAGGCCTGTAATTTCCCGGGTCCATCTTTTTTCCCTTCTTGAAGATCGGGACAACATTAGCTCTTCTCCAGTCTTCCAGCACAACACCAGTACTCCAGGACATATCAAAGATTAGAGCCAGAGGCTCCGTAATAACATCTGCAGTTTCTTTTAGCACCCTGGGATTCAAGGCATCCAGCCTTGGAGATTTGAAAGTGTTTAAGGCAGCTAGATGCTCTCTAACCATTTCCTTACTTACTCTGGACTGGCGGTTCCTCCTTCCTTCATATGCCCCGCATTCTTCAGTTTGTATATAGCTCACCTTATGGTTAAAGACCAACGCAAAGAGAGATGAGTAATTTCGCTTTTCTGACCCCATCCCTACAGATTCGATCCTGCTTCTTGTACTCACCCTCAGTAATCTGACCCTCCTTCCATTTCCTGTACGTTTCCCTTTTTAGTCTCAGCTCTTTAGAGAGTTCCTTGTTCAGCCACCTTGGCTTCATTACCCGTCTCCCACGTTTCTTTCTTACCGGAACAATTTGTGATTGTGCCTTAAGCACTTCATTTTTCAGCATCACCCATCCTTCCTGTGCAGATTTCCCCCTCAGCATTTCCAGCCACAGGATCCTACCTGATATTTCTCTGAGTTTTTAGAAATCAGCTTTCCTGAAGTCCAGGATACGAGTACTACTCTGTCCTGGTTTCACATCCTTCTCTATGTCAGATTCCAAGCTGACATGGTCACTATTCCTCAAGGATCCCACAACATTCACTTCATCAACCAGTTCTTCCCTGTTAGTCAGGATTAAATCTAGGATAGCAGATCTTCTGGTTCCTCCCTCCACCTTCTGAGAGATGAAGTCGTCTGCAAGACTATTCAAGAATCTGTGGGATTGCCTAGCAGAGTTAGATTTCCAGCAAATATCTGGATAGTTGAAATCTCCCATAACCACTACATCTTGTCTCTGTGAAAGTTTAGCAAACTGTTGTACAAATGTATCACCCAGTTCCTCTGGTTGGTTTGGAGGTCTATAGTATACCCCCACAACAATATCCTCTTCTTCCCCCCCCTATCCTTACCCACACGCTTTCAAGAGGGCAACTCTCAAAATCCTGAATTTCAGTGCAAGTGTATTCATTCTTGCCATATAGTGCCACCCCGCCTCCTTTTTTGTTTATTCTGTTCCGTTTGAACAAGGTATATCCTTCAATCACTGTGCTCCATATATGAGACTCATCCCACCAAGTCTCAGTGATGCCTATCAGTTCATACTTACTTTCCAATATTTGAAGTTCAAATTCCTCCTGTTTATTTCCCATACACTGTGCAATAGTATAAAGACATCTCAGATTACAGACATCCTTTCCTACAATAGGTCCCTTTGAATTTACCTGAAAATTACTGAACTCACCTCTCTCCTGTTCATTTATTCTCTGGTCACTCCCCTTCTTGAACTTAGTGTTGGGGATGCCACACAACATCAGGCTTTTCCCCCCACCCCCAATGTCTTCAGTTTAAAGCCCTCCTGATCAGGTTCGCAAATCTTCCAGCAAAGACATTCCTCCCATTCTTTGTAAGGTGCACCTATAAGAGACACAGGTACATTTATGAGCCTATATGTTAAATGTTCTGTCTCGGGTACATTTTTTATTTAAACATGAGCTGACTGCTGCAAAGATTCATTTTCAAATTAATATGTTTATATGTATAATAACATAAAATTGAATTTGTATCCATTGATTCGGGAGGTGGGGAATGTCACTGTACCCAGTGGTATCCAAAAAGAATACCACAAGTGAGAGCAAATGTAGAGACCCAAGGTAATGTATGTGAAATACTTCCATCGTTGAAAGCACTGTATAAAATATGTAATTCTGGTTGTTTGTTTAGAGCATCTAACTGAACAGGAAAATGTCAGTAGACCACTAATATAGTAGCTAAAGCTAGGCAACTGCTATAAATCACTTAGAAAACATCTGTTTATCTATCCAATGCCTTTTCATCTCATCCTTCCTCCAAGGAGCTCACGGCAGTGTATGCACCTCTACCATGTTACCGGAAATGCTCAGAGTACATTTGCAGACTCAGTTCATACATGCAGTCCCAGATTTCTTTGTAAGGGGAATTTTTGTCTTTGCTTGAAACAAGCACAAACTTGGGCAGTACCTCAGGAAAGGGCTTAGAAAGTAGACAGCAAGAGGGACAGTACTTTAGTCATAATCTTTATTGAACATACCAATTAATATCAGTGGTTGTTGTCCCAATGAGACAGGATATTTCTCCCTCAGGCAGGTCCAGAAAGTCAGAACCCACCCTCAGTGTTGTTATGAGCATACAGCGTCAATGGGGGGGGGGAGTTGGAGGGCAAAAGATGCAGGTTCTCGAACAGGGCTTCAGTGAAGGGGTGGGACATGGGAAGAAGGAAGACTAAGGTGTTTAAAAAAGCAGAGTGAAAGTGTCATACGTTGCCTGGTCCAGAGGTCTTGATGCCATTGAAGAACCCAAAATAGTGATGAGGGAGGTAGTCCAAGTGATTTTGGTAACTCTGTCCAGTGATTTTGGTAACAAAGGAGCATTCCTTGAGAATCAGATTGAGCCAGATTTTTCCTTTGCTGCGATTCTATATTGTGTTTTTCCTGGGCCAAATATCATTTATGGCATTTTGGATCCTTTGTAAAGGTAACACGAGGAGTGACTTATCCAGACTTGGTCATACAGAAGAGGCAGGAGATTTAGTTAGAATAATTTAATTCCAAAAATTGTCATAAGGAAGAAGGGGCACAGGAAGATCAGTAAGGTACAGGGGAGATGGGATGATCTAGACATAATGACTGAATAACTTAAACGGCAGACCTGATTAGTGTCTGTTAACAGAATCACAGAATCTTGTGATTAAATTTCCAGGGAATTCTGCATTATAAGGCATATTCCTGGCTGGTCCTTAGAAGGTCGATTGTTGTCCTCCAAACCTTGATTATTAATCATGACATGAATTTTGACAAGCCCCCAGAAAGCCAAAGAACAGAGCCATTGACAGGGAAGTGTCCAGACTCCTAACAAACCTTGCTACTCTCTCATGAATATAGTAACCTGATTTCCTGTAGCTTGATCTTAATGCCTCAGCTTTAATTTCAAATATGGAGTCTCTCCTGCAATTACAGTACGTAAGTCATGGGAGTGGCAACAAAATGGCTCCTGACCCAGGGCGTGGTGAGTCATCTTGACCAGTTGAAACTCAGCCTGGAGGAAGATGTCTTGAGTGTCACAGAACCTGGGCCCAGCTCACAAGAAACAGCTGAGGAAAGGCAGGAGCTCCAGGATTCAATGCTGACAGCTGACACTGACTCCTCCAGGCAGACTATGGGAGAGAATGATCAAGACCAGTTGGGGCAGGATGACTCCTTTGATTCTCCCTCAACAGCAGCAGACCAATGCTGGGAGCGATCTCACTGGTAACTTACAGAGAGAAGGCGTGTCTCTTGGCTCAATGCTGGTGTTTTGGCTGACAGCAGTCCTGAGTGATTACAGGATTTTGACTTGCATAACTCAGCTTGTTGTGAGAGGCTTAGTTGAACCAAGCTGGCATGCCTTTCCAGCTGTGGAAGCAACGAGTCACATATCTGTGAGCCCAACAACCACAACTCCTGCCTTGCCCCCTGTGACTTTTGGACTGACCTTGGACTTTGCTATCTGGACTGCCTTTGGATTCTGCTTATCAGACCTGCCTGCACATAATGAATTACTGACCCTTTGACTGGCCTTGACTTCACTTTCCAGACTTCTCTGGCACTGTCTCTCTGCTCATGTGCCTGTTGTGCCTGCTAGCCACTCGAGATGTTCGTATCGCTCACCTTCCGTATTTGACGTCCTGTGTTCTGAAAACATAGAAATTATAAACATCATCAAGCGTCAATTCTGTACTAGTTATTATTGTCTATTCATTGTGATTTGTGAACTCACAGCAATTTTTCATCATTATTATTGTGCCTGCTAGCCGGGACACAGGGCTGCTTTTGGAGCTACAATTTTCCCTATTTTATCTTCAAAAAAACTCTATGAAGTACATTAGGCTGAGAAAGGTGTGGCACGGAAGCAGTAGCAGGGGACAGAGGGAGCTCCACCTGCTGGGCCAAAGGTAGCAGCTGCTCCAGAACAGTGCTGAGCTTGGCCAGCATGGGTGGAGCCTTGGGGATAAAAAAGGAGGAGAGACGGAGCAGAAGAAGGCAGGCAGGTTGGGAGAGGCTGTGAAGGCACAGCGAAGGGAGGAAGATGAGCTGGGGCCTTGGGCAAGGTAAGGCAATGAGATCTGGACAGGCCTGGTGAAATGGACCCATGGCAGGTGCACAGCTCAGCCCCCTGAGGTTTTAAAGGGGCAAAGTGGGGGTGGGGGGAGATGAAGGAAACTGTGCTTGTGTAAATACCTGTGTGGATGTGGTTCTTGATAATAAAGAGAACTTTAATGAGCACCATTGAGTCTGGGTGAATCCCTGCTGACCGTGGAAGACACTTACGATATCCTGCTGCTCCCTGGTGAGCCTACAGATGGTTAATGCCCAGGGACTTTGTGAATCTGGCTTTCCCAGTTCCAATCCAACAGTCTAACCACTAAACAGCACTGGCTTTCCAGTCTGTAATACAATACTGTATTGTTCACAAATTGATATTAATTAGAGTCCAAAATTGATGTTTGTGGTACGCATATCTACTGCTTTTGTATGCAAAAGAACTCCCTATGGCACCATCTTTACCTTGAAATTGAAACTGCTCACAAAATTTGAAGTAATCCTCTGCCAAATTTAAACCAATCAAATAAAAAAGTGAGAATGTTGTTTATTTCTGTCTAGTATATAGTTGAATTGTCCAGAGTTTACATCATCTTCTATTACTGCCTTCTGGATGTGAGCAGGGCTTTAAAAAAAAAAAAAAGATGATGGAACTCTCAAGAGGGAAATGAAGTTTTCAATCTGTATGCTGAAAGCTCATAAACCTTTAAACATTTTAAAAAGAATTTTGTTGAAGTGGTTCTGGAACTCCATTCCAGTGCATTCCCCCAGAAAAAAAAGCCCTGGATGTGAGTTATGACAGGCACCAAACCACCACTGTTCACAGTGTGCCTATATGTAAGTTGGGAGCGGCTTCTGTTATAGCCACTGTACTATGGCATTGCAGTGGGAGAAAAACTGTGATAAGTAATATGCCATGGTGGTGATGGAAAGTGCTGTCAAGTCACAGATGACTTATGGTCGACCCCATAGGATTTTCAAGGCAACAGATGTTCAGAGGTGGTTTGCCATTGCCTGTCTCTACATCACGAGTTCCTGGACATCCTTGGTGGTCTGCCATCCAAATACTAATCAGGGCCAACCCTTCTTAGCATCTGAGATCTGACGAGATTGGGCTAGCCTGGGCCATTCAGGTCAAGGTAATATGCCATACAAATGTGCAATGGAAAGGCCATTAACAAAAAGCCATTAACCATTTTAGGATTCAGGCTGTATGCTTTCTTGAATTATACAACTCTTGCTTATGTGCATTGTCCTTTGCAGAACAGGTAGAGAAAGAAGTACTTTTCTCCCTTTCTCACAATACAAGAACTCGTGGGCACTCCATGAAATTGCTGAGCGGTCGGGTTAGAACAGATAAAAGGAAGTACTTCTTCACCCGAAGTGTGATTAACACATGGAATTCACTGCCACAGGAGGAGGTGGTGGCTACAAGCATGGATGGCTTCAAGAGGGAATTAGATAAATATATGGAGCAGAGATCCATCAGTGGCTATTAGCCACAAGGTATAGGTAGGAACTCTAGGTCGGGGGCAAGTGATGCTCTGTATTCCTGGTGCTTGGAGGGGGGGCAACAGTGGGAGGGCTTCTAGTGTCCTGGCCCCACTGCTGGACCTCCTGATGGCACCTGATATTTTTGTCCACTGTGTGACAGAGTGTTGGACTGGATGGGCCATTGGCCTGATCCAACATTGGCTTCTCTTATGTTCGTATGTTAAATGTGGAAGGATCTGCAGTTGTATCACAACATGTGAAAGGAGTGTTCTGCCCATAACCCACAGTGAGAAATCTTAGGAAGTATTTGGTGAAAATGCCCTCAAAACTAGGAGACCTTTTTCAATACAACAAACCAATGTAGGTGACCACTGAGATAGAACAGAGAAGATTGTGCTGGACTGTAGGCATGACATGATCAATGGAAGGTCAGTATAATGGCAAGTAAAGGGCTTATAACCCAACAGTAGTGAGTATTGTTGAACCTTTCTCCCGATGACCCTGTATTTTCTGCATTTGTTCTCACTTTGCCTCTACTTGCCCCACCTCTCTTAATGTTATTATATGACCTAGCCTGTTATCACAGTGGGCCTGAGTTACACTTGCAAGCGAATAAGTTGCTTGGACTGATGGAGATCCTAGATGTCACAGTTCCTGTTTCATTGGCTCAGCTGTTTTTCTGTTGTCTCAGGTCTTGCAAACTGTAGATTAGAGAACAGACTGCTTAGGGGGATGATGATTCTGAAGGTTTATGAGAAACTAAGTCAAAAGCACTTGAGCGTACTTAAGTCTCAGAGCATTTCATTGGAAATGAACTACTACTATTTATTCTGTAGGGTGGAGGAGGTGATTTTCATAGCCAGAGCAAACAAAAAAGGCATTTTGGAATGAAGACACAGACTACTTCAGAAAGCAGTGCAACTTGTTTTGGCTAGAGTGTTTTTTACTCCTTCCAGTGTGAGATCATAAGAGCATCCTTCGAAATTCAACACCTGATGTGTCAGATCATTTTCATAGTAAAGTGATCTGTGGAGTATTGTGTGTCACGCTACTTCTGCAGTGCAAACACCTTTGTTAGTGTATTGAACACCTTTGTTTAAGAGTGTACATGGAAGAGCTATACATAACAAATATTTGTATGCACATTTTACTTTTCTATTTTATTATTGCTGTATAGCAGATTTTCAGCGTAGGGATATTTCCATATGGCCTAGATGGGTTGAGGTTTTGTGAACATGTACAAGTGTTTTGGAAAGATTACAATGTTATCTAGTTGTATTCATGGGAACAAAGCATGTTGCTAGCAGTGGTATTTTTTCTTCAGACATTTATATTAATATATGATTTTCACCCTATAAATATTTGTTTCTCTGCAATATTTTTACTTTGTATTTCAGTGGTAGGATCATTTGGGCACATAGTATATATCCTCCTCAGTCAACTGGATGCATGTCTCCTTTCATACTCCATTTCATTCATTACAACTGTCAGCTGGTTTTATAATACTCATATTATCCCTGGCCGTATTCCCTTTTTTCCAGCTTTTTCTTTGTTTTTAAAAACCAGATTCTTGAAGACTGTGTATCTGAATATGTAGGAGCTAGAGAAAGGTTAATTTAGTGCAGACTGAATCATTACCTCAGTTATCTACCCAGTTCTAGATTATAACAGGGGCTTATGGTTCAAAGTTCTGATGAGAACAGATCAGTTCTTGCTTGTACCAAAACATATTTTGGGTAGGTGTCCAAGAAAAGCCAATACTCTTCCCTAGCTTATGACATTGTATGGTCTGTCAAACTGATGTCTTTTTTAAAAAATTCCTTTGACTTCAGTTGAGTTACTTCTGATGGAACAATATAATTTATGTCATAATTAAACTCTGAAAAATAAGGTTGCCAACACCTCTGGTGGAGGCAGGGGTCCCCTGCCACCAGGCCCTGCCCCCCCCCCCCCAGCCACCGATCAGTTGGCTGGCAGGGGTACTTTCCAGTAGGAAAGAGGAATGCCTCTTTTACACTAGTGAGCTCTAGACAACACTCTGATATTTGGGGCAAAACTCTACGGTAGAAGCCAGTTCTACTACAGAGTTCTTGCCCAAACACCAGCACGTTGCCTGGAAGTCAATGGTATGACAATGTCACTTCCTTTGTGATGTTGGCAACATGGCCTGGGCCTTTCTCTTTCTCCTGGTAAGTCCCCCCCCGCCCTGGCAACCGTACTGGAAAAGCCTATTCACTTAGGGTCGCCTCATGTTTTGCTTTTGTACATGGGTGAAGAACCAGAGTACAAAACACATGCATACCACCATGTGGTTTAGGATTTAGTTCTCGGAAAGTAAAATGCTTTAGAATGTTCTCCATTAGTTCTAACAAAATTTCTTTCTTTCTCTCTCTCTGTTCTTTTCTTGCAGGGGATGAGCATTCCCGCGATTCCCCAGCTCCAGCAGAAGCCCAAGCACAAGCTGGGATGGAAGCTGGTGGAAGAGGAAGCCGGTGTTGCTGGACATGCTCTGTAACCCAACTTAAGAAGTTTTTCTGGGGAGTGGTGGTGGTGCTTGGTGTATGTTCATCCTGGTCAGGTTCAACTCAGCTAGCAAAACTGACCTTTAACAAATTTGATGCACCTTTCACTTTGACGTGGTTTGCAACAAACTGGAACTTTTTATTCTTTCCTTTGTATTACATTGGACATGTTTTTAAGTCAACTGAAAAACAGTCTCCACAGCAAAGATACAGGTAAGGGTGAACAGGGTTTTTAAAAGTTGTGCTACATATCCTTTTTCCTTCTTGGGGTTTTTTTAAAACATTTTTTACTGTTACAAAATAGGACCATGAGGCTACATGATAAATTTGATGAAGAGAAAGAAGAATGCTAAAGGAAGGTTCAAATGAGAGAAACAGAAACAGGCAAAGGTTGGGTAGGTGGGTGGGGGATACAGAATTATAGTCAACCTTAAAATAAGTTTTCTCTGACGCATTCACAGTGACTGCTGTTTATAAAGTATTATGCTGTAAGTGCAAAAAAACTTTATTAGAGGAAAATGGGAGCAAGATATGCATATAATAAATATATTATTTTATCCATTGAGGTATGTTAACTAAATCTGATTCATGCTGGGACTTCTAGCACATTCCTCCTTTTCATCCCACAATATCAAATCCTCATTGTTGATAGGTAGAACAAATGGCTTACTCATGATCAGTGTTCCCTCTAAGCTGAGTAAGTGTGAGCTAGCTCACGATTTTTTTTAGCCTCCAGCTCACAAACCTTTGTCTTAGCTCAGGAAGGGTGGCTCCAGAGCAAACTGATTTATGCAGTAGCCAAATTGCTCGCTCACAACTTTAATGCAAGTAGCTCACAAAGTTGAATTTTTGCTCACAAGACTCCAAAGCTTAGAGGGAACATTGCTCATGATATCTCAGTGAAGTCCTTGAAGAACCCATATTGTCTTAGGAGTCAAGCACTGGGGGACCTTTTATGCCTCAGAATATAGGGAAAGTGATTTCAGGAGATGGATTAAGGTAGCAAGCCAGACACAAGTAACCCTTTTCTGATGCTTATTATCTGATATAAATAAACACACGATTTATACAAATTTAGTTCTTTGGAAGGGGGATCAGAGCTAAGCATATGAAATGAATTGCTGTTTTTGGGTAGAGGTGATCACCAATGTATTATACCAATGTATTATGCGTTATAGCAAGCCTTATTTATTTATATTTTAGAAGCTCTTTCATAAATCTGGTCCATAAATGTAAATAGCTGTAATAAATACATTCTTGGAATATACTTGTTTGGTCACTCCACACAAAAAAATTGGTAGGTACTCATGAGGAAAATTGTTTTACAGCGACCTATGGTTTTTGAACAAATACATTGAACTGGAATAATCGTCTAGTACAGCAGCTTGTGCAATGGTTTCAGGTTGGGCAATGAGCGAGTGGTAGGCTTTCCTTTTCCAGCAGGCAGCAGCAATTTCCTCACTGAATTCTTCTCTCTTCGTGGTTCTAGGTTGTCAAAGGAGTAGAGAGCATTCTCATCAGAGCCTTGAAATAGTTTTACTTCTTAGAATGCATATATGGCAAACACTCCTTTCCTGGATACATGTTTGAGAACCCCATGTTTTCCTCATAACGTGGAGTTTTGCACTGTTCGTTTTGTATGTTGATCAGTCCAGGTTCAGTGGTCAGGATGAGTTTTTTCCCCAATGTACAGCATCTATAAACGATGCTTTAATCAAATTATTTCCCTAGTCATGCCTGCATTATTAATATATGAACTGACATAAATCGAAGCACTACCATATAAAGCTGATGCTTAGAAAGTGGCATTTTAAAGACATTATTTGTTTTAGCATTTATAGAAAAATTATAAAAATTGATATAGCATGTCTTATGGGGGGGAAGGAGATTTGGAGTTTACATTGTGTCAAGAATGAGCAGCATACAAACCAGGAGTTCTTGGAATTCTCAGACTTTCTCAGACTGAGAGCTTTTATATTTCTTACAGTCATTTTGCCTTCATGGTTGCAGATAAACCCAGGAAGACATTTGCAACAAACTTCCTATAAATGCGAAGATGAATAAAATGTATTGTTTCATAGTTATCACAAGATGTACTTAATGCAGGGGTGTCAAACATGTGGCCCGGGGGCAGGTCAGGCCCCCAGAGGGCTACTATCAGGCCCACAGTGGAACTGCCCATCTCCTGTTTCGTCTTCCAATTCTGCCACTCCTGCGTCATCGTAGCTTGCTTTGCCAGACTCTCTCAATCACTCAGAAGAGATAGATAGGCAAGTTCTGTTCCCTGCACTAGCTGAGGCTCCTCCCCCTCCCCCTTCCTCTTCCAGGGGGAGGGAGGGAATGAGCCAGAGCTTGTTTCCTGGCCAGGCTGCCTCAATCACACAAGCCTTTCTTCCCTTCAATTGGCTGAGGCTCCTCCCCGAAGGGAAGGAGGGAGAGATTGCTTTGCTTGGCTGCCTCAAACGCATGGGAGAAATACAAAGCACCTTTAAGACCAACTAGGTTTTATCCAAGGTATGAGCTTTTGTGTGTGTTGCTACAATGTGTGTGTTTTGTTGGGCTTCTTATGCTGTGGCTTTCCTGGGTGCAACTGGGTTCCCTCCCCCTTTTCACTGTATTCATGCCCTCACAATCCAATCTTGCTCAGTGGGAAAGCAATGTGAATTATTTAAATGAGGAATAACAACAAACCAGTAAAGTGGATTAGGGTGAGAGTATGTGTCCAAACCAAGTTTACCCAGCACATTTCCTTTGGGGATTTTGAACTTAGGCTTCCCAGATAGTAAGCTGATACTGACTACTGAGGAAGACTATAGTTTTGTAGACACATAGCCTTCAGTCTGTGTCATGGTGCCTTCTCATGTTCTTGACCAGCACATGAAGCAATTTATGTACAAAAGCTCACAGTGCCCAGCCATTTTATGTTATCCCCTGGGCCCTAGGCTCAGAACTCTGAGCATGAGATTTCTGTAGTGAATGTCAATAAATCAAAAGCAGTTTTGCAGCTTACAGATACACACTTGAACAGCATACTCCAGATTGGAACAGCACAGACACTTTGATGCAATAATTCAGAGCAAGAGGTGTCAGTTACCAGACACTGTTAAATAAACAAAATACTGCAAGAGTGGTAATGTTTTAAGCACATTTTTTTTCTAAGTAAAAAAAACAACCCTTTGTGTGTCCTTTATAAAGTTTATATCTCCGCTACCTAGCATTACATTTTATGACACACGTGGCCCGGCCCAACAAGGTCTCATTTCTGTCAGATCCGCCCCTCATAACAAATGAATTCAACACCCTTGACTTAATGGGTAGTAAGAAAGATTTTGACACTTCCAGTATTTTAGAAACTGGCCCTTGGGAATTAAAAGAACAACAAGACAAGTTAAATGGCAAAGGCAAAATTTGATCTGCTATTGACATTTGACATTCAGTTGTTTTGAAAATGTAGCAGTTCTGCTACTTTCTGATCATTTTTATGTGCTTTAAGAACAATGGGGGAATTTGGTCAAAAAAGCCAAGATTGCCTCTGAACACCAAATGATAACAATTCTCATGTCTAAAAATAGTGTGTTCTACAATAATTATAGAGCCTGAGTAAATTTTGGAATATTTAGGCACTGTTATAATTTAGTATAACCCTGCAAGACAAGCAAACTTGTTGAGAAATCTCAGAACCATCTACTGTCATCACTCAGATAATCACAATTAAACTACAAGTTCATAGCTGGGAATCAGCTTTGGAACAATTTCTTGTTGGTTTTTGATGCTCCAAGTACATGAGCCAGTGCAAGCAGTAGAGTGCTCCAGCCTGGCTTCCATTGACATTCTAAAGATTAATATTGCTGCCTGTGACTGTCAGAACTTGAAGCGAACAAGGCAAGTTGCTTGAAGAGAACAAGGCAAGTCAGACTAATCAATGTGGCCCCAAAATATTTATTTCTGATTAGACTGAGCTATTTCTACAAGGATTGTCCAACAATTCCTGTTGTGTGTTTGTAGTTTTCCTTCAGAGAAACATCATGGCTTTGTAAACCATGGTGACTTCCTCTTGAGAAGGATGGATTACTGAAAACTAGTCTTGCATTTTACCTCCTCATCAGGTTTGCTAAGATGATTAGTAAACTGTTATATTTTAGTAGAAATGTCTCATTTAATTTTTTCAAAATTACTGTTAAACTCCCTGATAACCTAAATCTCTTAGCATCCTGAGTAATAATTTTAATTTGTGTAATTGATGAGATGGCTTGTTATTTCTATAAATACCCTAATTTAGGTTTGTCAGATGTTCCATGTCTTCCTCTGCACATTACTACATCCCCACTGCACACCTCTTTCTGACAAGCTCAGACTTGAGACCAAGACAGAGTATCTTTCTATTGCCATTTGTGCTGACTTTATAGTAAACTAATAGTCAAGTGGTTAGCCTTTTGTTACTAACAATATGGTGGTTGCTGACAGACATTCTATTGTAAACTTTGTTCCTGTGATTTTTCTACTCTAAAACTTCTGTTGCTGGCAGACTAAATATTCTCTTTAATCCAAATCTAAATTCCTGCCAGTTTTACATCTCGTTGTCTTCTGTTTTATAATATGTGGTGTTAAAGCTTTGCAGTTGGGTTTCTACAGTCTCCATCTTCAGTAATGCTGCAGTTTCATAACCTGTGACTAGGTCACAACTTGGGGGTGATGGTTCATCCTTAGTAGTGTTTGTCCCTGTGCATATGCATGAATGTGGAGAGCAAGTTGCTGAAAATAAGCAGAAACAGGCTTGGCTTGGTTTTTGCACCCTGTTTAGTCTGTACACATGCATAGGGGAGCAGAAATTGTAGCCTAAAAATACTGGATTTTTTAAAAGGAACATTGTGTAAACATTAAATTAGGTTTGTGTTCCTGCAGACTATGCCATTATGCCTTACAGGACAGTATTTCATAATGAGTAAACTATAATCAGTGACAAGAATGATTAGAGCTTTAGGTTGTAGTACAGTGGCTGGAATTTCACACAAGCTGATTATCACAGTGTTGTTGAAGCTTTTAAATCTGATTTAAAGTCTCCTTGCTAGACTTGGGGGTCTGTGCTAATTATCTATGCTAGTTGCTTCTCTGCTTGCTTTGCATTTAAGTCTAAACATCCAGAGGAATACAAACTGGTGTTCCATTAGCAGCAACAAGTAATAAAATCTTTTTAAAAAACCTGTACCTATTGGATAGGCAATTTCATAAATTTTTTGTGGCAAAACAGTCAGACTACATCCCACCTTCCTTTCAAAGTATAAAAAGTTAACTGCAAACAAAGCATGCAGTGTGTTGAGATCAAATATGAGCCATGTCAAATGTGCTGTGTCTTTTACACACATGCCAGGGGGTGTATCTCCTATATCTAGTATATTCTTACATGCCTACATTGGCTTTTCGCTACAACCCCATCAATGCCAAGCTGCTAGTGAAGGGAGCATAATTCACTTGTATTATGAGACGTTTACTGGTTAGTTTCTGGACATAGTTCAAGGTACAAGTGCTGATGTTCTAAAGTCTTACATGACCTTGACCTAGGAGTACTTTGTTTATGTTAAACCCTCACGTGCCTCACCCTTGTGTATTGCAATTATCAAGTCAGACCTTGAACCAGTGAACCTGTCCTTCAGACAATAGCAGCAGGAACATAAGAACATAAGAGAAGCCAATGTTGGATCAGGCCAATGGCCCATCCAGTCCAACACTCTGTCACACAGTGGCCAAAAATACCAGGTGCCATCAGGAGGTCCAGCAGTGGGGCCAGGACACTAGATTGGCTGTTAGTACAATCCTTGTAATGCTCTATAATGTTTCACAGTACAGAAGCTGGCATAAGTCTTTATTACGTTAAGACATAACACACCTCCCCCCTAAGTTAGAACACATATTCCTGTAATTTTACAGGCCGAGTCCTTACTTGTTGAGAGCGTCTTAGTTCTCCTGGCAGTGCCCCAACTCTGACACCGAGGTTGCTTGGACCCATGTTCCGGGGAACGACTGGTTGGGGAATGTTGTTAGTTTCCAGCCCGCTAGCCTGTGCCGGTGTTCTAAATTCTCAGGCCCAGCTTCCGAGGAGTTCTCGCGCCCGGAGAAGGTCGGACGTTCAGTGCTGGCAGGTGGCGCTGCTGCGGTTGACTCCACCTCGGACTGGAACTGGGGTGTGTTGCAATAATTGCAGTCCTCGCTCTGGTCGTCTGGGTCTGCTGTGTCTGTTTGTGACCTATCCTACACTCTGATTGGCCCCTGTGCAACAGACAGCCAGTCCCCAAATACCAGGCTTCTACAGCCTTGCCTGAGGTGGTTTGGTTACCTCAGGGTAGCCCATACAGTACAGAACACATAACAATTTCAAACACCCTTACCCCCTATAGTCAGCATACATAACCCGTTACAAACAATTGGGTGAGTCCGTAGCCTTTTGCGACATTGGCCATGTATCTGTCCCTTGTGCTATCAGGGTTGGCACAGTTCCCAAGTTCTCGAGTGCCTAGCAAAACGCTGGAGCAAAGGTACTCCCATAATGAGCAGGGCGTCTGTACGGCAGCCTCCGCCCTGGAATGCTGACCTTACACGGTGCCCTGATGGGAGCGTGGCAAACGACCTTTGTCTGGGGAGCGTTTCATACCAGGAGCTCTGTGGTCACTGGCGTGGGTGATACTGGCCTCATGGTTGCGTTTGCTGTGCCTGGCATCTATAGGCAGTGTCTCTTGTCCTGACTCGACCTGTGATCATGGAACTCTTGATCTCCGGATCTGTGAGCCTCGAACTCGGAACTCTGACGCTTGCTTGCCTAGAACCGCCCCCTTCACCCCTCGATAAAACTTTGGTCACTTGTGGGCGGCTAGGCAGAACCTTCGGCTCGGAACGGTTGCCATGGAAATTCCTTGACAACCCTGGCGTCGCAGGCAGGGAACGGATCGCTTCCTGGTACTTGGATCGGTTGATGGCTATGGTCAGTTGTGTGGCCGTTGTCTTTTTCCGGCCGGTTGTTAGGTTAATTTCTGGAGTCGGCCGGCGAGTAACACTGGAGTGTTCGATCTGCATAGGCGAGTTGAGGGGCTCAACTGGTTGGACCCCCATAAAACGAATGCCTACTGCCTCAAACCAATTTCGTCCCAAGAGGCTGGGACGGTGGCCTTCCGTTACTAACATATCCAGCAGACTGCAGAAATCGTTGTGGCGGACCTGGACAGTGGTGACTCCCATGACTGGAATGCATTGCCTCTGGAAATCGGTTAGCTGGATGTCACACAGACCTAGTTGGCATTTATTCCACCCGGGGAACAGCCGGTGTAGCGTCTGTGTCAAGACGATGGTGAGCGCCGACCCCAAGTCGACCTCCATCTTGCAAGGGACGTTGTTGAGCAGTACGGTCGTCGTGATCCTACTTTTAGTTGGCAAGCTCGATTGCGTCACTGTCGAGTAGTAGATGCAGTTGGTGTGCTCCGTGTCTGTTCGGATGGATCTATGGCTCTGCCATGGTGAAGACGTCGGTGACTTCTTCATGGTAGCGGTGCGGCACACCCTGGCTATGTGCCCCCTCTTTCCACAGGCTCTGTAGTTGGCATCTCTGAACTTACAGCGGTCTCTGTCATGGTCTCCCCCACAACCGGCACAGTTCTTTTTAGGGACCTGCTGCTGCCTGGAACTCCTTCAGCTTTCAGCTTTCGTTCAGTAGACACCGTCGTCCTCGCTGTCGGTGTCGTCCAACCCTTCATGGTGCACCAGCAGCTCTTTGTTGGACTCTGGTGGCGTTCTCACCTGTGGCGCGTCCTGGATGGACTGCTCTGCGGCTTTGGCAGCTACAGTTTCCTCATATGCTACCTGGAACAAGAGCTCTTTATTGGCAAACAGCTGTTGTTGTAGCTTCTTGTCCCGTAGGCCGCAAACTAGCCTGTCTTGGAGTCGGTCACTCAGGTCGGTAGATTTGCATTGCCTCACCATTTTCCAGAGCGCCGCCATGTATTCGGCGATGGACTCACCCTTGGCCCAGTTGCGCTTGTGGAAAGTGTGGCGGCAAGCGATCTCCGAAGGTTGAGGTGTGAAATGGTCTCATAGCTGCTTAGCGATTTCAGCTAACGAGGTTGCTGAAAGTTCTACAGGCGTCACTAGCGTCCGGGCTATGTCAAAAATGTTCTTTCCACAGAGGCTCAGGAAGGTGGCAAAGTCCTTCACTTCCAACAGTTTATTTGTTTGGTTTTGTTTTTAAAGAAAGCACTGTTAACAATAAAATATACTGAGTAGTCCCGAATCCAAGATGAGAGGAGAAGTAAGTCTCTTTAGCCTCTGGGCTCTAACTCACAAACTCCAGGAAAGCCTGGATACTTGTTGAGGTTGTTCTACTTTACAGGCTCTCAGAAGCCACTTTTCCTCTCAGTAGCTGGAGAAATCTCAGTACAGTGCAGCAGAAGGCCCTCCCGAAATCTCAGTACAGTGCAGCAGAAGGCCCATGCCAGAAGATTACCACTCTTCTGCCACCTGCCCTTGTCCCTGCTCCTCAGGCTGTGTTCTCTGGCACTCCTTCTTCCAGAGGCAAATGTTCACTCCTCAGAGACTCCATCTACAGCACAAGGACTTTGCATTGCACATGCAGTGGGAGTTTTGAACCTTAGTGGGGGAGGGGGGGAGAAGAGAGAGACTCCCTTTCTTTACCTTTTTCCCTCCCATGACTAACCAGAGCATGGGATTGGTTGGTAAAACTGGGAAGGAGGGATAAGCCTAATCTCATCCTGTGCAGATCTCCTGTATTGTTTAAAGGGGAGTGTGGCTCTCCCAGCATCATGTCCTGTTTAGTCATCAGACTCCTCCGTAATCAGGAACAGGAAGAAAAGGGTGTAGCTGAAACATCATATACTGTTGGTAAGTCGTTAAGCTTTCTAGATCCCCCTTCCTTTAACTCATACCCTAAAAAGAGTCCTCTTAAGATAGACAAGCAGGCATATATGGGGAATTTCCATAATTCTACCCTGCTTTGTAGGGCTGAGTAAAGCAATGGCTGCTCACTTGCCTATTTGCAGAATTGTCCCTCAGCCTTTCTTTTCCTTTTCTTCCAAACAATCCCATTAAAGCTGACATGCTGTCATCTTCTAGCTGGTGTAAAGAAAACAGAATGAATGCAAGCCAGATGTCTGTGTGCTTCTTAATCCCCACTGGCCTTATCATTGGTTTCAGAAGAAACTGATTCTGCTCCTGTCACTGCCCTCTAGTATGAGTACAGCCTGAAGAAGAAGGGGGAATCTAAAGAAGAACATATTGCAGCTGGCTCTTTTCACCCTCCCTTCACGCCACACACACACATGCATGTTGATGGGACTCAAATGGGTTTCTATTTGCAAGTCATCAATTACATTTCTGTTTAGGGCCGCTTAAGGCATTCCATTCCCCCTCCTCAGGCATGTGTGGAAAGAGGCAAGTAAGCCAGGCTGCTTGTCCTCCAGTGTCTGCCAATGGTGATTGTTATGACCAAGCTCAGATCTGCCTTGCAGTGCTCAGCTGACCAGAGCCCAGCCAGCCACCTGCCTGTTTGTAGTGGCAGCCCAGACTCACCCTTCCCTTACCCAGTTTTTGGATGACAGTGATGTTAGAACTATAATTTGGTACTTTTTTCTTCTGTTTCAGAATACAACAGATGAAAGAGACTGTGGACAGGAAACAAATCCTGGACTAACTACCCCAACTACACAAAGGTGACACTAGGAAAAGCAAAAAATGGAAGATGAGCAGTTTGCACATCTGGAGTGTGAGCCAGACCAAATTGTTTATATGCTCAGCACAAGCACCTCTGCCACAGATACAGGGATGCTCTGTTACTGGAGAGTGCTAGTGCTTGCATCCTGTCATCCACACTGCACTGAACAGCCACAGTAGAGTATTTTAGGACTATGTTGTAATAAAAATAGATAAAATGCAGTCTCAGTAGGAATCTCACTGTGTTCAGGACCAGTCACCAGACTATATTTAACTATAATGTTACAAACCCCTGATTTATTTATTTTTTTATTTTTGGGTATTTTGTGTGTGTGCGTGCGCTCGCGCACATATCTGCACCTGGAAGTCACGTTGACCTCTGGTGACTGACCCCTACTGGGGGGCTGGAGGATATTCAGAGACGTGGCTGAAAGCAGCCTCTGTCCTCCCGACTGAGTATTCTAACGAAGTCTCTCAGCCAAGTATTAACCACAGTGGACCCTGCTTAGTTTCCAAGATCTGACGAGATCGGGCTTGCCGGGGCTATCCAGGTCAGGGCACAAATCCCTGACTGAAGCCCAGAAATAGTCAGAGGAAAGTACTTCTTTGCCTCTCCATGATTTGTGTTCAATGTTAGGTCCCCGTTGCGCTGCATGTGCCCCCTTACCTTTTTATCCCTTTATTTTATCCCTTTATGTTATTTCTATTTCTTTTTTAGTATGATTGCTGATTTTGTAGCAAAATAAATGATTGATTGATAAAAATTCAGTCTGTATTATAAAATCTGTTGTTCATGTGCTCTAGAACTTTGTAAAGCAAACTGCACTCCTGCCTTGACTACAAAAACAGTTCTCTGTGTCACAGTATCTGTCTACTAGAATCTGCAGAGACTGCCACAAATAACAGTTTTTCAGTTTAAATCATATAGCCAAACTCTTTTGTATCTTGTGTATATCTGTAGCTTTAAAAAAACCTTTGCACAATGATCCTGACTTTTCTACATGTTCCTGTATAAAAGAAGCTAAAATGTATTGATTGTTTGAATTGCTGCCTTTTCCATTTTACATATACCCTATAATTTTTGAAGAAGTCTTTTTAATTAGATGGCACAGTTTATTAGATCAGTATAGAACAGTACATTATAGCACATACTATAGGGTAAAAAGGTAAAGGTTCCCTTGCTCGAAAGCCAGTCGAATCCGACTCTAGGGTTGTGGTGCTCATCTCCGTTTCAAAGCCGAAGAGCCAGCGTTGTCCAAAGACGTTTCCGTGGTCATGTGGCCGGCATGACTAAACACCAAGGTGCACGGAACGCTGTTACCTTCCCACCAAAGCAGTACCTATTTATCTACTTGCAATTTCTTGCTTTCGAACTGCTAGGTTGGCAGGAGCTGGAACTAGAGACGGGAGCTCACTCCGTCATGCGGCACCCTGGGTCTCGAACTGCTGAACTACTAACCTTCCACAGCCTGCAGTTCAGCATCTTAACCACTTGAGCCACCGCAGCTACTATAGGGTAGGCAAGCATATAAAACATAAAATATAACAATACATATAAGACAGTTAAAGATATATATAGATATATGAGTGCAGTGAGGAATTATTGACATAAGCTTTACTAGTAGTAATAGTGTAGGCATAATAGTAGATAAGTATAACTGTAGATGGAGCTGCAGTGGCTCAAGTGGTTAAGACGCTGAACTGCAGGCTGTGGTAGGTCAGTTTAGCAGTTCGAGACCCAAGTTGCCACATGACAGAGTGAGCTCCCGTCTCTAGTTCCAGCTCCTGCCAACCTAGCAGTTCGAAAGCAAGAAATTGCAAGTAGATAAATAGGAACCACTTTGGTAGGAAGGTAACAGCGTTCCGTGCGCCATGGTGTTTAGTCATGCCGGCCACATGACCACAGAAACGTCTTCGGACAGCGCTGGCTCTTCGGCTTTGAAACGGAGATGAGCACCGCAACCCTAGAGTCGTACTTGCCTGGCTTTCGAGCAAGGGAACCTTTACCTTTACTTTATAACTGTAGAAGAGATTCAGCTAAGTGTATTAGGATAGTGTATAGAGATCATTAAAATGTGCTTGGTAATTTTGTAAGTGATCATATAGTATTGTCATTAATATGTAGGTTAGTTCTTTGTATGTCCATTTTTATGAATCATGTACATGATTATTATTTGAAGTACCTTTAATTAAAAGCATTTTTGAAACAAAGAACATGGTTCCTGTCTTTAAATCACGTGAAAAGGGAACTGGGATTAGGAAGAGAGTAAGGAAGGAAAGAGGAGCCACTGGTTAGGACAAGTTCCCATAAGTGCAAACAGCTTGTAGAATACTAGCAAGGACATCTTTCTCTATCTTTCATGCACAACTCCCCGTCCCACATGCACACACTTACATCTATCCTGGTACTTTTTAAACACTCCTCCCCCCCAACAAAAAGGCTGAAACTTTTTAATAATAAAACTATTTACATAATTTCCTCCAGAAAAATACATTTAATGCTATCCCTATACCAGATATTTCCCCCGTATTCATGCTTCCCTCTGCCATGCCCTTCCCTTTTCAATATGTGGATGAATTCTTACAAACATACATTGGCAGTGATTTGAAGACAGCATGCAAAGTAGGTCTTTTTAGGATCTTCTGCTGGGGGTTCTGCATGAATGAAAGGAACGCATTCTGTTCTGCCACGGAGAAGAGCTTTGTCTCTTTTGCTATGAATTCTGTATAGATGCCTGATTACAATTTAACACTCTGGGGTGTGTAGATGCCTGGGATTTCATTACATTGTGCCAATTATTGCAGTGCCAGCTGTGCTCTGGCATGGACCAATGAAGCAGGTGACTGTATTGCATGTACTGGGTTGGGTTCTGCTACTAGTGACAATGGCATGCAGATGAGATCTGATAAAGATTTTTTTCCAGCCTCATTCTGTCTCGGAGATTGTAGCTTTCTAATGTTTCTCCCATTTATTCTGAAAGCTATTCATTTTCAATTTTAAGTTTGAATATATATATATATAATATGAATTGATACATCCTCCAGTTTGGTGTAGTGGTTAAGTGCACGGACTCTAATCTGGGAGAACCAGGTTTGATTCCCCACTCCTCCACTTGTACCTGCTGTGCCTTGGACAACGTAGCTGCTGTGCCTTGGGCAAGCCATAGTTCTGGCACAACTGTTTTTGAAAAAGAGCAGTTTCGGTCAGAGCTCTCTCAGCTTCACCTACCTCACAGGGTGTCTGTTGTGGGGAGGGGAAGGGAAAGGAGTTTTTAAGCCGCTCTGAGACTCCTTTGGGTAGTGAAGGGCAGGGTATAAATCCAATCTCCTCCTCTTCCTCCTCCTCCTCCTCCTCCTCTTCTTCTACCAAATTGAGATTGTTCTCTAATATTTCTGTGTTGTTCTAGTAATGCCATAATAATATGTCTGTCCTGTCAAATTTGTATCACAAAACATGTAATTATGTTTGAAATTCAGTGCTAGTATGAGATAAAGCAATGTATAAGATCTTGCTCTTTTTGCAAGGGACATTAATCAAGCTTATTATCAAATCAACAGGAATGGAAAAATCTGTGTCCAGTAATGCAATCCTAAACAGAGTTACATCCTTGTGAGCCCATTGACCTATGTGGACTTAAAAGGCTTTAACTCTGTTTAGCATTGTGCTGGTAATCTTAATTTGAGCAGTCTTCACCTAAGCAACTCATTTCCATATTTCATCTTTCTGTGCTTACACTACACTTTGAGCAAGATGATAAATGACTTGTGATGTCTATATGCTTAGTGCTGTGTTTTGTTTGATTTATTCAGAAATACTTTATTATTCTTGAAAAGTAGTTCCCGGTGGTCAGCCATGTTGGTCTGAAGCAGTAGAACGGTTTTATTACTCTTGTTTATTAGCTTACATGCATGACTTTCTTAGTGAAGTAATTATTCAATTTTGTGTTTAATTTTGTCTTTGTCATCTGGAAAACTATTTTTAAGTAATCAGTTCACATGATATAATTAATTTACTTACTTCATCTTGTTTTCTCCTAGTTTTCCAAGAAGAGGGTTCAATTTATAAGCTGACACATGTATACCAACATAAAACAGCTAAGAGGAATAGGGTACTACAAGTCCACAGCACGCACTTACAGGCTAGTATTATCAGAATCAGCCATGCCTGCCCCCCAGCAGGAGAGCCATTGCTCAAGAACACATATATGAGAATAAAGGCTGCTTGAGAATGGTGTGTTTGACCTTAGAAAAATGCAGCTGGTGGCCCATGAGGAGTCACAAAGGGGGGGAGAGATAAACAGTTCATACACACATCCCCATTAGTGCAACAGTGCTGACCTCTGGGACTAAATAAATAGCATCCTGCTCGCCTAGCAAATAATTTCTCTGAGTGCAGAGCTACTTCATCTATGTGATATAGAATTCATTTATAAACCCATCTAAACCAGGGGCTTTATTCAATTTTAGATTTTTAATAGTTGATTTTATCTCTTCTTTAGAGATTGTTTCATCAAAGCATCTCATGTACTCACTGACTTTCTGTAAGAGCCTGATTTAGCTGAGATAAACTCACATTCCTTCATCTCCTTATTATACAGCCTGGCAAATTCTGAATTCTTCCACCATTTCCTCCAAGGTTTGCAACATCCTAGCAGACTCTGACCTAATAGCTTTTGAATGTGTTTGCTAATAATTTATAACCTTGAGAGTTAAGTAGCCACACAGTACCTGAAAAAGAAGGCCAGCCCACAATTATTGAGGTTAACTGGTTTGGTTAGTCCAGTCACCGTTAGTTAGCAGAGTGCTTAAATAAAGCTACAAATGCAGGAGCGTCACTTTTCCAAGTTATTTGGCTTACAAAGCTACACAGAGCCACATTGCAAGTTTAGAAGAGAAATACTAATCTCTTTATTTGAGAAGTACACTTTGGATAGGAAAGAGCAGAGACTGATAGGTTACTAACTTACTAGTTAAAGGATGGAGGTAGATGGTGAGAGGCCCATCTGCCTCATGGTGCCAAGAGAGTACAGCACGTCCCTCTCTTGGTGTGTGCAGGTAGAGGGCAAGTCTTCATTCAGAGTGAGAGAGAAGCAGGAAAGAGAAACTGGTCCCTAAATTACAATCTGCATATCAAAGAGGACAGTGGCAGAAGAGCAGATACAGGAAGAAAAGTCAGTCTAGCTATCTAGCCACTCAGTTTGGAGGTCTGAGACAGGGGACGTCACATCTGGAACTTCCAACACTCCTCTCAATGGACCATGGCTCAGCTGGAGCAACTTCATTCCGTCTCTCAGGAATTCAAATCATTCTCTGGGTAGAGGCTTGGTGAGGGCATCTGCAATCATCTCTTTCGTTGGGCAGTGTATCAACTTGATAATTCCTTCTTGCTGCAGATGTCTTACCAGGTGATACTTCACATCAATGTTCCTGGTACACTGCCTCATGTCTTCTTTCTCAGAAATGCGGCTGCAACTTTCGTTTTCCTCATACACTATAACAGGCTTTGGTACATCTAGGCCCATGTCTTTCAACAGTTGTAGCAGCCAACGTGACTCTTAACAGCCTAGTGCTGCTGACACATATCCTGGTTCAGTGGTGGAGTTTGCAACTACACTTTGCTTCTTGCTTGACCAACTTATAGGTCCTCCACCAAAGAAAACTATATTGCCACCGGTAGACTTTCTACCTTTTAAGTCTCCAGCCCAGTCTGCATCCACGTAGGTAACTAGCTTAGGGCTGTCAGTTGCAGACAATTTAAGTTTAAGATCTGCAATGGTCATTAGGTATCTCACAAGTGTCATGGAGCATTCTAGTCTCTGCTTGTGGGCCTTGGATTCTTTCTACATAACAGTCCCACAGCTGGACTAATGTCTGGTCTGGTTAAAGTGGATATGTATAAGAGCTTACCTACCACTTCACTATATCGGTTGCCTTCAGGTAGCTTTGCAGATTCTTCTCCTTGTTTGATGTAGTTTGGCTCCATGGGAATATATTTGGGTGGAGCATCATCCAGTTTCAGGCTTCTCACCAGGTCTCTAATAATCTATTCTTGGCTGATGAGAAAATTGCCATCTGTTTCTCTCTGTATCTGTATGCCGAGGTAATGTGCAAAACTGCCAGGTTGCTTGAGTTCAACTTCTTTCCTTAGGTGATCTACAGGTCTCCTCACCATGAGCTGGATCTTCACATGCCAGCAGTAAATCATCTACATAAGTCAGAAGATAAGTCTGTTTTCCATCTTGGCATTTGGTGTAGAGGCAGGGATCAGATTCACTTCTCCTGAAGCCTCCCTGGAGTGGTATAGTATTCAGTTTAGTGTTCCATGCTCTTGCCGACTGTTTTAAGCCATACAAACTCTTTTGAAGCTTGCATACAAGATTTTCTTTCTTTTTCTCTATGGAAGCCAGGCAGTTGTTCTAGGTCTCTATACAAGAAAGCAGTCTTTACCTCTAGATGGTTGACCTGCATTCCCTTGCTTGCAGCAACACTAAGAACAGTTCTTATAGTTTCTTTTGCAAGAGCAAAGCTTGCTGAGCACATTCCTTCCTTAATGGCTCTGAAGATCTGTGGTTGCCAACCTTGGGGGTGACTAAATAGGCTCCAGCTCTGGAATTTTGCAGATGCCATGGTTTAAAAGAAACCTTGGTAACATGCAAAAAATCTTGAGACACTGCTTTCCTAGAGGAAACTTACATAGAAATCTCATTCACAGCCTGTGCAAAGCTTAAATCTCCTTTAATTTCCAGGTATGAAATCACTGGAATGAAACTGGGGACGGGGTACGGAACAAGGCAGCCATTTTAGCTGGTTTGTCCAGGGTCTCCCAAATCAGCAAGCTGAAAGGAAATACCCTGCATGGAGCTCACATGAATTTGGAAAAATTCAGTCTCCTTATATTTTAGACTGTCCAGATCATTTCTCAGCATTAATCTAAAAGTCCATCCTTTTTGCATATGAGATCTGAGCAATTCATCGTAAATCTGTTTAGCATTTTCAAAGTTCTGTATTTTAGACAAATATAATGCCTTGGATTCAGCGGTCATTTGCTTTCCACTTGGTGTTTTCCTCCTCCAATGAACTATCTGAGGGGGCGTCCCTCTCCAGGTGACCTTCCAGCGATTAGGATTGTAAGGCAGACCTCAGATACAACACACGCCATTCTGCAAAGTTGTTCCTTGTGAGGGGAACTAGGGGGCTCTCTCTCTCTCTCTCTCTCTCTCTCTCTCTCTCTCTCTCTCTCTCTCTCTCTCTCTCTCGGCTCTGTGTCTACAAACAGGCTGCTTCCAGCAGCTTTTCAATGCTTTGGTCTTGCAAAAGAAACAAACCTGTCAGCTAGCTTTCTTGTTTAGCTACTGAGGGAGGCAGACTCAATACTTTGGATCCACAGACCTTTCCAGTGGTATCAGTTCTAGTTGAGCTGGTTTACCTGGTTAAAGGGCTGGGCCCATGAACTATTGAAGTTAACTGGTTTGATTAGTCCAGTCACCATTAGTTAGCAGAGTGCTTAAATAAAGCTACAAATGCAGTAGCGTCACTTTACCAGGTTACTCAGTTTACAAAGGTACACAGAGCTACTCTTCTTGATAACGAATTATGAGATAATGGAAACTTGCAAAATTTCTCTGTGGTGCTACTTCTATTTGATCTCTATTCAATTTATTGGTTCTTTTCACTGGTATTTATGACAACTCTTTTTACACCTTTTTTTTGCAAGCATTATTTTATGTCATTGTTGTTATTGTTGTTCATGAGTCTGCGAGTGTTACATGCCAATAAAGGTAATTGGATTGGAGCTACACAGAGCCACATTGCAAGTTTAGAAGAGAAATACTTCTCTCTTTATCTGAGAAGTACACTTTGGATAGGAAAGAGCAGAGATTGATAGATTACTAACTTACTAGCTAAAGGATGGAGGCAGATGGCAAGAGGCCCATCTGTCTCATGGTGCTAAGAGAGGACAGCATGCTGGTAGAGAGCAAGTCTTCATTCAGAGTGAGAGAGAAGCAGGAAAGGAAAATTGGTCCCTGTGATCCAGGGCTCTTTTTGTAGTAGGAACTCCTTTGCATATTAGGTGACACCAGGGGTCTTTTGGGGCCGGAGCGTGCCAGAGCACCGCTCCAGGAGCTGGCACAAATGGTGGTGGCAGCAAGCCCCCCCAGCTCTCCACATTGTGGCCTGTTGCTGGCCTCCCAGGGCCCGCGTTGGAGCGCTGCGGCCCCAGGGAGGCCACAGGAGGCCCGTTGCTGCCTCTCTGGGGTCCTTTCCCTCCTTCTTCCCTTCTCTCTTTCTTTCCCTCTTTCTTTCCTCCTCTTTCTTTTCCTCTTTCCTTCCTTCTTTCCTTCTCTTTCACTCTTTACTTCCTTTGTTCCTTCTCTCTACTCTCTCTCTCTCTTTCCTTCCTTCTTTCCTCCTTCTGTGGCCCAACTCTAGTGAGAAGGGGTTTAAACTTTAAACCCCTTCTCTCTTCGCTTCCCCCTCACCCCGCTGGCTGGGGAAGGGAATGGGAGGCTTTTGAAGATGCCTTCCCCCCCTTTTGCTTCCCCTTCTGACATCACTTCCGGTGATGTCAGGGGGCATTGCATATGCTAATGACCTATTATGCTAATAGCCTAGTGGCTCATTAGCATACCGTATGCTAATGTGCTCCTGCAGCTCTTTTTCTACGAAAAGACCCCTGGGCAACACACCCCTAATGTAGCCAGTCTTCCAAGAGCTTACAGTAGCCCCTGTAAGAAAAGCTCTGTAAGCTCTTGGAGGATTGGCTACATTAGGGGTGTGTTGCCTAATATGCAAAGGAGTTCCTGCTACAAAAAGAGCCCTGTGTGATTACAATCTGCATATCAAAGAGGACAGTGGCAGAAGAGTAGATACAGGAAGAAAGGTCAGTGTGCATATCTAGCTATCTAGCCTCTCTTGCCACTCAGTCTGGAAGTCTGAGGCAGGGTGCATTGCATCTGGAACTTCCAACAACAATTCTGCAGGAGTGGAATTTCAGCCCCCTTGAGCAATACAGTGGCAAGCTTCCTCCAATCTCCTCCCTTTCTCCCCCTATTTTTCAAACTGTTGTTACTTCTTTTTCTGCATATTGACAACAGTGTGTAAAACTCACAAATTATGGAGAAGATAGGAAATGTTCGGTATTATTTTTCCCCCCTCATGATAGGCAACTTTGGTTTAATGAAATCCTAGTTGCCACTTTGAGAAGTGGAGCACAGGTAAAAATAAGACAATTAAAAACAGCATGCCAGCTCAGCTGTGTTGACAGAAGTAAAGATATCATTAGCACCAGGATCCTTAGAACCCTCCAGTGGTGAACCCTCTTCAACAGCCACATAATAGCTTTGAGGTGCTAGCTGTCCATGGCTACTAAGCTTCAGTCATTTTGACTCACTACTGAAAAAGTAAACATCATGTTCCACACTCAGAGCCAGCGTGGTGTGGTGGTTAAGAGCGGTGGACTCTAATCTGAAGAACTGGGTTTGATTCCCCACTCCTCCACATGAAGCCTGTTGGGTGACCTTGTGCCAGTCACAGTTCTCTCAGAACTCTCTCAACCAGTGTTCCCTCTAAGCTGAGTCACTGTGAGCTAGCTCACAGTTTTTTAGCCTCCGGCTCACACATTTTTGTCTTAGCCCAGGAAGGATGGCTCCAGAGCAAACTAATTGATGTGGCAGCTAAATCGCTCGCTCACAACTTTTAATACCAGTAGCTCACAAAGTAGAATTTTTACTCACAAGACTCCAAGCTTAGAGGGAACATTGCTCTCAACCCCACCTACCTCACAAGGTGACTGTTGTGGAGAGAGGAAGGGAAGGAGATTGTAAGCTGCTTTGAGACCCCTTAAGGTAGAGAAAAGTGGTTTTTATAAAAACCAGTCTTCTTCTTCTTCTGTTGCCTGTCCTCAAATAGCTGCCCCAACTGGACGGGAGAGGGAACTACCAGGACTATATCCCTAAGGTATACACCACAGTGATAAGTTCTTATAAAAAGAAAGCTTTGATGTTCATACAGCCATACATTGTCATTGCCTATCAAACCCTTTGTGAGAGCATTATTCATAGGGATGTGCTCTGCCAAAGTAACTTCAGTGTTTGGGGTATTCTATTTCAAACATAATTTATTTCAATATATTCAGCTTGACCTGGTTTTCAGTACAAATTGAGAAGCTACAGTGATCTATAAGTGGCCTGCGTGATGTATCCTTTCAACATCAAGTCAGTAATTTCTGAGACTTATTATTTCGTACACAGTTTAGACATCAAAGTGAATCAACAGTGTTCAGCAGAACAACACAGTTATTTTACAAAGTTAAATTATGTTGAGCAATAATAGACATATAGTAATACAGCAGTAGACATTTGCCACTAGAAATTATTTCAGTCAGCAACAGAAACGTATTATACAAATGTTTACTGAAAACATTGTGTAAAAATGAAATCAAGGGATGACAAAACATCAGAAGGATGCTTATTCTGTTATTTGGGAGGGAAATATGTTTTTTCAATCTAAAATAATACAAATGTATTATACGTTACAGCTAGTATTTTTTCCTTTTTGAATCTCACATTGTATTGCTGTATCTAAAAGCTATTGTTCTGCAAGGGATCCTGTTAAGGTCCTTGCTTCCATGTCAGTTCCCTGACTGAGCTAGCAGAGGTGGCACATGACCGGAATTGGAGACAACCAGTCCAAGTATTCTGGGGACCAACATTCATGCCTAGAATTCCCTGTCTGGCTGTGCTGAAGACTTCATGGCAACTGCGAGTCTATCTGTCCCAAGTCATTGTGGGCCTAACACAGGAAACAGGTAGTGTGTTGAACCTGCTGTTTTGCACCAAGAACATTGTCATGGCCACATCACTACCTGTTGATGTTAGCTGTCGTACCAAGCAAGGATGCTGCCTTGGGGACTTATGGATCTTGTTGATTTCCAGAATGCTGTCAGGGAGTGAGGAAAGGCAGCTTGCAATGCTGGACTGTCTGGGTTGCTCTCTGATACCTTGTTGCATTGCAGCACATTGTTGTTGTTCAGTCGCACAGTCAAGTCCGACTCTTCGCGACCCCATGGACCAGATCACGCCAGGCCTTCCTGTCTTCCCCTGTCCTCTGAAGTTGGCTCAATTTCATGTTCGTTGCATCTATGACACTGTCTAACCATCTCATCCTTTGCTGTCCCCGTCTTCTTTGACCTTCAATCTTTCCCAGCATCACATTAGAACCATGATATACCAAGGAACTTGTGGATTCTAAGTAGAGAGACAAATTCATTGGTGGTAAAAAGCTCACACAGAATCATATGAAATGCAAGATCAAGCATACTTACAGGCCTGTGAAGTGATGGTGATGGCAGCAAAAAAGGGCATTCTTTACCACCACCATAGGTCAGCTGACTTTCATCCAGTGGAGCTGTTCAAAATTATTTAGGTGCTGTTAACTCTTAAAGGTGATAGGAATATCTCAGCAGCCCACTGTGACAATTTTATAAGATTAGCTGATGATAAAATCAATTCCAACTCCAGTCCAATGTAGATAAAGTCCTGGGTTGGGATTATCAGGAACACACATTTTGAGTTGGTCATCCTGACTGATATGTAACCGAGTTCTCAGAACTTGTGAAGATCACCATCTGTAAATTCAACCCCCATCTTTCCTGGCTAGTTACTGCCTGGAGAAAAAAAGAACTCTACTGGGTAAAGACCATTTCCTAAAGGAGTTAAAAGATACTATTATGTGCCCCTTTGTTGAAAAGTCCTCCCTTAATAAAGATAATTTGGCAAACTTTAGAACCAGTAGCAACTGTAACATGTTTAGGCAAGTTGGTAGTAGATTAATCTTCACCTTTATCTGCATAAAATATCTTCCCTTGACATTTTTCAGTATGGCTTCTGGCCTGGTTATAGGACAAAAACCAAAGTGGTAGCAGTGGTTAACTATGGTTGCAGATGAACTCAGGAAATACTTTCGTGTTGGCTTTGTTAGAACTGTTTGCCACATTTAATATCTTGGGCCCTGCCATTTTGTTGAGAGGCCTGGAGCAGGGCTTTGGCATAACTGGTGCTGTCATCTATGGATTCTGGTGCTGCTGTCTATTGATTCTGGTCTTTCCTATCAAATTATTTGCTAAGGATTTCCTTCTAAGAAGCTAATAATTCCTGAGGGATAGTTGCCATTCGTCTGTTGCAGCAAAATAAAACAGAAGTTTTGTAAAACAGCAAGTTACACTGCTATGAGGAAATGCAGGTTAGATCACAGTAGGTGACAGATCTTCTGGGAAGATCTTGACAGAGCTTTCTGAAAGGAATGGCACTCTAAAAATATTAGGCACTTATTTAAATGCTTTCACTGTTTTCTGAATGACTGGAAACATTACTGCATCTCTCTACTGTAATGCTGGCATGCTGCCTACACTGCAGTAATTTCCTTATGCTTCAGAGCAATGAGGACTTTTGGAGTTCTTTGGCATCTCTCCTGTTGGCCTCATTAGGCAATCTCTGGCATTTCTGGAGACAAGGATTTAATATTATTCATGGCATATTAAATGTTGCGCCCTGAAATTGCTACTGCTAAACTGCTCTCCATCATTTCCATCTTACAGTAAGCATTGCATTAAGTCCTTAGAGTGCAAAGATCTAATTAGTAAGTATTAAGGGCGTGTGCTTATTGTTGCCACAACTGTTCTACCTCCATTTTGTGGTCCCAGACTTCACCCCTTTTTGGTACTTGACCAGCTCACTTGTCTTGCCATCTCAGAAAGTTCTGGTTCTCCCTTATCGAAACAGTCATTGGCTGACAGACTTGTTTCCCCTCCATGTGCTGTACTTTTTGGACCCTCTTTGGATTTATTGACTGCCTGTACTTCCACCTGGTGCCCTTGCCATGCACCCCTCTTCTTTAACTGTTAATGACATCCCGACATAGAAAAGAGTAGGCAATATTTCCCTTCTAACCTCCTTGTTGTTCTCTTCTTTCTCCCCCCACCCTTCATTCTTCTGTTCCTTCTGCACAGTATGGATAAATATTATGTAAATATTGGGACTGGGTACATTTTAAAGCTCATTAACAATAACATCTATCAAGTAGAGTTTAGGAAAGCTAATTATACTTGATTCTCTGCAGACAAATCTTCAGAATCAACGGAAAGAGCTCGTATAGATCATCCAAATTGTCTGTGGAGCAGAACTTACTTTATATTTCTTTCTGAAAACCAGAAGTAATGGTGCTCTCTTCATGTCTTTGGTGACCCAGCTGTACAGTTAAGAATATCATTACAAACAGTATCTGACAAGTGCTCTGTAGTATTGGAACCGTGGGACCTTTGTTCATTCAAGAATTTCAGTAGTGACTTTTCTTATTCTGTTCAGTTAAAAATTAATTTTCCAGCCATTCGCTTAGAATTCAGTTTGCAATGAAACGTGATGTTAAGAGTAATTTAAATTTCAGGAAGATTTGCTCTATCTTCAGCACACAAATCTCATTTAATTGTGTTCACATAAAATGTCTACTATAAATAACAGTCTACAAGGCACAAAGGAAGGTTGCAATGCTTCTTCATTTATTTAAATTTGGTTTGCATCTTGGAAAATACTTTAGTCTTTAACTCTGTTTTAATTGTGTGAGAGTGTTTATTTCTGTTCTGTATTCTTGTACTTTGCTTTGAACTCCTGTAAACTGTCATCGTCTTCCATTCTAGATAGCTGATTCTGTTCTGATTTCTAGTGGTACTGGCCAGGTATATGCGCCTTGCATCTTCTGGCTACTATCAGCTCAGCTGTTCTGATATCAAGCTTAGCCAATAACATAGAAGGCATTTTAATAGCTGCTAAGGTCAATGGGGAATCATATGATGCTGCGTTTGTGAGGCCCATGTGAAATCTATATAATGTCAAACTCTATTATTTGTGTTCTACGAGCTTTTGAAGACCACCTTGGGGAAGTTTATTCATCAATCAGTTTCAAAGCCTCTGGGGGAACAGATAGGCAACATTTGCTGCTTGTGGCAGAATATGTAAGATGTAGCTATTCTGTCATACCCAGCTATGTGATCTTTCAAAGCCATCCTGCAGCAGATGCCTTCATTGAACCAAAGAGCTAGAAGAAACCATTGTATGCAAACCTACCAGAACCCTTTGAGAAATTCAAAGAATATTGAAGTTCATAGAATCATAGAGTTGGAAGGGACCTCTGGGGTCATCTAGTCCAATCCCCAGCACAATGCAAGAAATTCACAAATACCTCCCCCTCCACACCCACAGTACCTGCTGTTCCATGCCCAGAAGATGACAAAAAACCTCCAGGATCTCTGGCCAAACTGGCCTGGAGAAAAATTGCTTCCTGACCCCAAAGTGGCAATCAGCATTTCCCTGGGCGTGTAAGCAAGGACCACAAGAACTAAGCACTGAGGCAACCTTTCCTGCCCTCCCTCTCATGATCTGCCTAAGTTCACACAATCAGCATTGCTGTCAGATGGCCATCTAGCCTCTGTTTGAAAACCTCCAAAGAAGGAGAGCCCACCACCTCCTGAGGAAGCCTGTTCCACTGAGAAACCACTCTGTCAGGAAGTTCTTCCTAATGTTTAGCCAAAAACTCTTCGGATTTAATTTCAATCCGTTGGTTCTGGTCCAACTTCTGGGGCAACAGAAAACAACTCTGTACCATCCTCTATATGTATATGACAGCCCTTCAAGTACTTGAAGATGGTTGTCATAGCACCTCTCAGTCGTCTCGTCTTCAGGTTAAACATATCCAGCTCCATCAACCTTTCCTCATAGGACTTGGTCTCCAGACCCCTCGCCATCTTTGTTGCCCTTATCTGGACATGTTCCAGCTTGTCTATATCCTTCTTAAATAGTGGTGACCAAAACTGAGCACAATACTCTGGTGAGGTCTAACTAGAGCAGAGTAAAGTGGTACCATCACTTTGCATGATCTGGACACTATATTTCTGTTGATAGAGCCCAAAATCGTATTTGCCTTTTTAGCAGCCACTTCACACTGTTGACTCATGTTCAGTGTATGGTCTACTAAGAGCCCTAGATCCTTTTGGCACATACTACTGCCAAGACAAGTCTCCCCCAACCTATAATTATGCATTTGATTTTCCCTACCTGAATGCAGAACTTTACATCTATCCCCATTGAAACTCATTTTATTTGTTTTAGCCCAGTTTTGCAGCCTGTCTAGATCATCCTGTATCCTGACTCTGTCTTCTACCATATTTGCTATCCCTCCCAATTTAGTATCATCTGCAAATTTAATAAGCATTCCCTCTATCCCTTCATCCAAATCATTGATAAGGATGTTGAGCAAAACAGGTCCCAGGACAGATCCTTGAGGCACTCCAGTTGTCACTCCTCTCCAAGATGAGGAACCATTCACAAGCACTTTTTGGGTGTGATCTGTCAACCAGTTACAGATCCACCTAACAGTCATAGGATCCAAACCACATTTTACCAATTTGTCAACAAGAATATTATGTGGAACCTTATCAAAAGCCTTACAGAAATCAAGATAAACTGTGTCTACAGCATTCCCCTGACCCAACAAGGTAGTAGTCCAGCACAGGGAAACAAGCCGGGGGGGGGGGTAAAATCTCGAGAGGCTACAGTAACAGCTCCTCCCTACCTATCAGACCAATGGTAATGCATCACCAAGTGCCCTGGGGAGGCATAGTTGGATAATTGGGAGGGGGATAGCCCCCCCCCTCTCCCAGCCAGGCCTCATTGCTACATGCCAGGCCAGCCCTCTCATCCAGAATACACACACAAATACCTGAGATTAACACTACTCAGAACATGTTGGTCTATGCAGTGCTTATTTACTAGCTTATTTAATTGTTTGCTTCAGCATTTACAGAATATTCAAATACGTTGTCTGTAGATGTGTACTGTGTTCTGCCTGCCAACTGCTTTAATTTCATACAATTGCAGTCATTTAAATTAACAATTTGCTTTCAAAAGAATGTGAGGTTTTAATGTGCAGCTGAGCAAATTAATGATACTATAAATATTTGGGTGGTCTGTTATTACTTTATTCTTAGATGGCACTGTGGTGCAGTGAAGGAGCCATTTTGTCCGGTTTGACACAACTGTTTCCTAAACCATTTCTCAATAAGGTTCAGTCTTTTTCAAGTGCTATATGAAGAGACGTCTCTTCTCAATGACTGGGCAAGTGGCTGAGGAGGCCCGGAGTCTATTGACTTTTGGGATTACTTTGGTATATGTTCTTAGAGTTCTGTATCTTATATGAAACACATGCTGCAACTCAGAGTAAGATTATTTGTAAAACTTTCAGAGTACTGAATATTTGTAGTTATTTGAAGCATTTTGCCCTTTTTAGCTATCAAGTCTCTGATGTGTCTTACAGCTATTTAGAAAAAAATTAGAACACCCCCCCCCAACTTAATTGTATTTTATTTATCTTACATAAATGGTCTTGGGGAGCCTTGGGGATGAAAAAATGTAGAAAAATAAGTAATCAAAATTATGCAGTAAAATCCAGTGCAAGTACCAAAAAAAATAGAATTAACCACTTAACACAATAATAGTAGGAAGCAACCAAAAGCACACACACAGAAACACAAAACATATCATCTTCCAAAAGCTTGGGAAAATAAACTGTTTTAATTTGGCACCTAAAAGATAATAAAGATAGTGTCACACAAACATTTATGGGGAGAATATTCCATAGACAAAGAAGTTCATTGCCAGTTGCCATCTTTTGTGGCAATTTGCCCAGGGCCTCAGAAGCAATGCTTTTTTAAAAGAAAGCAGGTTTACATGGGAGGGGGTGATTTTTCAATACTTTGATCCTATACCATTGTAGGTCAACACTTGACATTCTGCCTGGAAACAAAATGGAAGGCAGTGTATTCTGGAAGACTTCTGTATTCAGTGTATTCTGGAAGACTTCTGTATTCAAAATGGAAGACTTCTGTATTCTGAACTAGCAGACATTTCCAAATACACAATGGGAACACAATGAAGCCTGAAGGCCCCAAAAGCACCCCCACACCATTTTGCAGGCCTCTATCCCTTCCCTGTCCCCCAAACTTACATGCCAGAAGCAATGACAAAGGTAGGACAGGAAGAGCTGCTGCTAATGCTTGCATTAGGTCCTCCTTATCAGAAGGAGCTGCTCAGCACAAAGACCACCAGGAACTGTACTGTAGCTGGGGTTCAAATCTTTAGTAAACCATGTATTTCAATGGAATCTAATGATTTTCTTTTCTTACTTAGGGAGTGCTGTCGGTTTTTTGGAGACAACGGCTTGACTTTGAAGGCATTTTTTACCAAGGCAGCACCCTTCGGTGTACTTTGGATACTAACAAACTACCTGTACTTACATGCAATAAAAAAAATAGACACTACGGATGTTTCCGTCTTGTTCTGCTGCAACAAAGCTTTTGTGTTTTTGCTTTCATGGATTGTTCTCAGGGACAGATTCATGGGAGTGAGGGTAAGTGATTCATGGTCTCCCTTACTGCACTCAACATCTTTTGTTTTACTGTTTTCAGCAGTTTCTCTGTTGGGAAAATGACACTATGATTCTCGTCTTTATGATGCCACTGGATTACTATGACAGATTGCCTTTTAGACTTTAAAGCAGCTCTTCCAGTCTGCTTTTCCTAGGATTTTAAATTAATATTCTCATTGCAAAACAAAATTACTTCTGGATATTATGATTGTAACTTTGCCTTGGCAGTCTTGTGCCTTCTTCCTTTCAAAACTAATTAATTTATTACTGCCCCAAGCATACACAGATTAGAGAAGACATGATACATGCTGTGTGTGCTGTTACGGACATTCGTATTAATACTTTGCTTGCTGAAAGTATAGTCATTGTTCATAAACTGTAGCCTGATAGAGCCAAACGTTCTGTGGAAATTGTAGGCCTTAATAAATCAATGTCAGGAAGAAAGTCAATCCTCTTCACAGATTTCAAAAAAAGATGGTTTAATTTTACTACTGCACTATTGTCTTGAAGTCACTCAGTACTTTAAATCAGTGAGGAATGTGCAGTCTACTGGTTTTATGGAGCTTTGATGAATCAGTGGGAAAGTTCTCGCATAAGTGGATGTGCTATGTCTGTCTAGCCCAGCAGCCTGTTTCACATAGTGCTCAACCAGATGCCCCAGAAGGCCTACAAGTAAGCCACAGACTGAAGCCTTCCCCACGTTGTTGACTAGCAGCAGTGGTATTTGTAGCCAATGATTTGTCTAAGAGACAGTATTTTCTAAGACACAGCCAGCATAGTGTAGTGATGAGAGTGTTAGATTATGATCTGGGAGACCGGGTTCAGATCCCCACTGTGCCCGATCTCGTCATATCTTAGACGCTAAGCAATGCCGACCCAAGTAATTGGAAGGGAGACCTCCAAGGAATACCAGGGCTTGGGCCACAGGGGCAGGCTATCAAGCCACCTCCCTGAAAAACATCCAAGCCCCCAGTAGGGGCCACCAGAAGTTGCCATGACTTCCAGGCATGCAGGCACATGCACACACACACACACACACACACAATACCCACCCAAAAAAAGATGAAGATAATGATTATGACAATGACGACAAAGCCAATTAAGTAGTGGCTATCACAACAGCTCTGGCAATGAATTCCATGAGTTAATTACACTTTGAGTGAAAAGTCCTTTTGTGAACAGGTGAATTTGGTTGGTTGGGAGGGATGAAAGCCATTGGATGAAACCTATGAGCATGTTGTTTTGCTCTCTGGAAGCCACTTTCAGTAACTTTAGGTTGCCAGCTGTTTCACCTACTTTGCAATATTATTCTTTCTAGCCTTGCATTCACTACCTCTGGAATTCAATTATTTGAAAGTGTGAGAGAGAAATATTTTCAATAAAACTGGATCCAGACTAAATAGGCAATTTCCACCAGTACTCCCTTCCTGCTGCTGACTTCCCACATCAATCTCTCCCAGGAGCAGCATTTCTCTGCCCTTAGGTGAAACTGATGAAATTGGAGGAAATACTTGTCAGTTTCCTGATGGTCATTACTAATAGCCTGGGAAGGGGTGGGGGAGAAGCAGTACCTGGAAGAAAGGTTAACTTGGTTTTAGAATGCCAATCGCAAAAGGGTACATCTCTCTGCAAAGATGTGGCTGATAAATCATGCATAGCAGATTAAATGAGAAAACCTTTGCAGCCTATTTCTATCTAACTATTTTCCAAATAACAATCTTACAGATGAGAAAATGCTAAATCAGCTTTTAGAAGATGCAAATCCCAAAACCACCATATGTGTTGCAAAGTTTTTAGCGGAAACTTACAAAATCAAATTGAAACACACCTGTTCCCTTTGATATTTTATATTTGATATACTATTATTGATTATGATTTTAGAATTCTGTTTTATGCTCTTACCTATAATATATATGCATTGATAACTGTATGTAATTCTTTCTTTTATGCCAATAAAGGTGTGTGTGTGTGTGTGTGTGTGTGTGTGAATAAAACAGGAATGATCAAGCCACTCCCTGATGTTATTAGGTCCTCTGATCATATCACCTGCGTGTATATGAGGGCCCTCCCATACATATTCAGGAAATATGATCAGGGCCTAAAAGCATCAGCTATACCATATTGGGCCCATTCACTTGGTCATCCTCCAGTGTATTTTATTTAGTTAGTTAGGATGCTTTAATCACCTTTTCTCCACTTAATTGTAGGCTCATGGCATTTTACAGTGTTACCCTCCACACACTGACACAACAGAAACCAAAAATATTTAAACCTAAATTAACAACTCTGCCAGTGACAGGGAGGAGAAGGCGCAGAGCACAGATAGCAGCGTTGACCTTGATGGTAACAGTCTGTCTTAGGCTTGCCAAGTCCTCCCGGGGAGAGGCCCATTACCCGCCGGCGGCAGAACGGGCCCCGGGGGAACCCCACCCCCAAAGCACGCGACATGCCCGGCATCAGCACATCACCCGGAAGTGACACAACCACGTCAGGCACATTGGGGGCAGGGCTACAATCATCCGAGGGAAAACTCTATGGTTTTCCCTCGGATGATTGTGGCCTCACCCCCAACGTTTCCAACATGATTGCATCACTTCCGGGTGACGTAATTGCGGCACGTGCTGCGCATGCGCACATGGACTCCCAGAGCAGCGCTGGACTCCCCCACTCTACATACAGTAAGGACTTGGCAACCCTAGTCTGTCTCCCCAAGCAGGCAAGCAGGCACTCTACATTAGGCAAGTAGGTCAGTCTCAATGCAAAAAAAATAAATGGACACAAATCTTACATTAACAAATGCAGTATTCAGAAACCAGTGTGTGAACATTTTAATCCCCCAGAGCATTCTGTAGCTCACTAGAAGTCACTATTTCTCTACAAAGAACTTCAAAGGGAGAATCCAACAGGAAATTGCTAAATTAGCCTGGTGTGTGGCCTTCGCAATGAGAGGCTGCAGCAGCATTTGTTTGCGAGCACAACCCTGACCTGGGCTGTGGCTTACGAGGAGGCTGTTGCAGCAGAGGCGGCAGATAAGCCAACGAAAGAGGTCCGGCAGCAACCGGCGTTACCAGAGCAGTGCGTCCATTACCAGGGTCCTGACAGTGAGAGCATTGATGCAGATGATAACGTCAACGTGGTGAAGGCGGGAGCGGACAAGCGGACCCCAATGAAGCCTGCATGGAGTAAGCCGTGTTCCGGATGTGGCGGGAACCACCAGCGCGAGCAGTGCTGGACCAAAGATGTCGAGTGCTGAGCATGTGGGCGGCAAGGCCATTTGGCCAGAGTCTGCACACAAGCCTTCATCACCCCTAACCAGGAGGAAACATCGATCCCAAGCAACCGAGGCCAACTGCCAGATGACATCAAACCTGACAAGTGCATCGACCGTTTTTCGCACCAGCTGTCAGGAAAAGATCTCCGTCACCCCTCTCATCGCTGGCGTGCCCTGCAACATGGAGGTCGATTCGGGATCATCAGTCCTCTCTTCGGCAGTGTGGCAGCAGCTGTTCCCTACCCAGAGTCGGCAGCGGCTCAAGCCTGCGGACACAAGGGTGTCCGACTTTCAAGGAAAGAGAATTCCTTTGGCGGGGAGGGACACTGTTAATGTTGAGTTCAAGGGGAAATGTGTTACCTTATCATTGCTGGTTGCTGAAGGGGACCGGGTCAACCTACTGGGGTTAGACTTGTTCGAGCCACTAGGCATTGGAATTTATGGGGTCAACAAGCTGTGTGAAAATAAATGGGATATGTTGTATGATGAGTTCCCTGAGGTGTTTGGGGATGGATTGGGAAGGTACAACGGGCCCCCTATTGCATTTGAGTTGGATCTGTCTGTAACACCGATACGGTTAAAGTATCGGAAGATGCCCCTCGCATTAAAACCATGGATCGAAATGGAACTTGACAAGCTCATTGAGCAAGGGGTTTTGGAATCTGTGCCTTTTAGTAAATGGGAAACCCCCATAGTGACACCGGTCAAACCGGACGGGTCTGTGCGGATATGCGCAGATTACAAGTGTACTCTAAACAGAGCCTTGCAGCAGCACTCATACCCGGTTCCAGTAATAAGCCACATTCTGGCTTCTCTGGGGGGAGGGAAGGTTTTCGCTAAGCTTGGCTTGGCTCAAGCTTACCAGCAGCTGCCTGTTACACAGGAGGCAGCCGAGGCACAAACTATAGTAACCCACAGAGGAGCTTTTAAAGTAAACCGGCTCCAATTTGGGGTCAACGTGGCCCCAGGGATTTTTCAGGAGTTGATGGAACGACTATTAAGAGGGGTACCTGGAACCGTGCCATATTTTGATGATGTGTTGATCGCAGGAAGCTCTGAAAAAGAACTATTAGACCAGGTAAAAGAAGTATTGGAACGTTTCCAGGGGGGTGTTAACAGTGTTGAGTTTTTGGGTTTTCGCATCGATGAGCAGGGAGTACACCCCGCAGGCGAAAAGGTGGTGGCTATTCAAAATGCCCCCAGGCCAGTTAGTAAAAAGGGTTGCTCAATTTTGCCCCCAGGCCAGTCATTTTTAGGGTTGCTCAATTTTTATCATGCGTTTTTACCACACAAGGCATCAGTGGCAGCACACTTCCATGCACTTTTACATAAAGAACAAAACATGGAAGTGAGGCTTTTACAAGAGTAAAGGAGCTGTTGATGTCAAATGATGTGTTGACTCACTACGATGAGCAAAGGCTCCTGGTTTTAGCTGCAGACGCTTCACCTTTTGGAGTAGGCGCCGTTTTAAGCCATCTGATGCCTGATGGAAGTGAAGCGCCTATCGCTTTTTACTCAAGGTCCCTATCTGCGGCAGAACGGAACTATGCCCAGATAGATAAGGAAGGTCTGGCATTGGTAGCGGCTGTCAAAAAGTTCCATGATTTTATTTTTGGTAGGAGATTTGTGTTGGTCACAGACCACAAGCTGCTACAGGGGATTTTTGCACCCGATAAGCAAATGCCTAACATTTTGTCCCCAAGGATGCTTAATGGGCGATTTTTTTGCAAGCTTATGTTTTTGACCTTGAGCACCAGCCTGGAAAGGCCATTGGGCATGTGGGTGCGCTCAGCCGCTGCCCCTTGCCCGACCATGGCACAGACCCTGCCCCTGCGTGTGATGTTTTAGCAATTGACAAGCTCCCTCTGGCACCAGTCTCCTCTAAGGACATTGCAGTGTTGACAGCTAAGGACAGCGTATTATCCTGCACCCTAAACTGGGTGTGGAGGGGGTGGCCAGTAGGGAGCCTGGAGCCGGCATTCAAACCTTACCGAGCGCGCCAAAAAGAACTGTCAATCTCGAAGGGATGTGTCTTATGGGGAAACCGGGTGGTGGTTCCCGACAAGCTCCGGTGTTAGACTCCCTGCACGAAGGACACTCGGGAATGGTGCACATGAAAGCGTTAGCAAGGGGATACGTCTGGTGGCCTGGGATAGACGCTGAAATTGAGTAGTGGGTGCGGGTGTGCATGCCGTGCCAACAGGCCAGACCCGAGCCTCCACAGGCTTCCCCCCAAAAGTGGGACTCTACGGGCAAGCCGTGGTCTGGGCTGCATATAGATTTCGCAGGGCCCATGCAAGGACAAATGTTTTTAATTGTTGTTGATGCATTGTCAAAATGGTTAGAAGTGGTGCATATGCCCTCGACCACTTCAATAGCGGTCATACATGCGCTACGCCGGCTTTTCGCAACACACGGACTGCCGAACATATTAGTGAGTGATAACGGGCCCCAATTTATATCCCAGGAGTTTGCTCAGTTTCTCTCTGACAATGGCATCCGCCATGTTACCTCTGCCCCGTTCCATCCCGCGTCAAATGGGCAGGCAGAGAGAATGGTCAGGACGACCAAAGAGGCTTTAAGCAAACTGTATGAGGGGGATTGGAGTGTGAAACTGGGCTCCTTTCTTTTGTGGCAGCACACCACCCCCTGTAGTGCCACGGGCCGTAGTCCGGCCAAGTTGTTAATGGGCCGATAGTTGACTACCCATTTGAACCGGTTGCACCTGGATTTAAATGAACAGCAGCCTGAGCGCAGGGATTCACCAGCGAAAGTGTGCATGTTCAAGGCCGGGGACAAAGTATTTGCCCGGAATTATGCAGGAGGGCATTCATGGCTCCCCGGGGTGATGTGCAAAAATATAGGCACCAGAATGTATGTGGTAGAGCTGGCTAATGGCAGGAAATGGTGGCACCACATAGACCAGCTGAGAAGGAGATGGGCGAAAGACAGTGCTGACTCTCTGACAGCTGAGTCTCTGGAACCTGAATACATGTTCGGACCTCCAGGCACGGAGGTGAGTGCTGTTCCCGAAGCAGGGCAGACCCCTGGTTTCGAGGCTGCAACCCCCGCAGTGAGTGTGCCTGACCCAGTCATTACAGAGCCCATAGGTGACCCACAGTTGAGTTTGCCCCCTGAGCCTGCACAGCTCCACAGGTCTCAGCGTGCGCGGCGAGCACCATCGTACCTGGGCGATTATGACTGCAATAAACTGTATTGTAATGACTGATATATATTTTGTGGAAAGCAGTGAATGTATGTTTTAGAAATGATGTATTGTTTTAACTTAGGGGGGAGGAATTGTGGTGTATTCGAAAAGGCTTACATGAATCGCCGCATTCACTCTCCATGATGAGCTCGAGCCAGAGGAAGGCTCCTCCGAGCCAACTTGCTATTGGTCGCTCCACAACAGCGACCAATCAGAACTATACCAATTCCCTGCGAGGGAAGGACTTTCATTGGACATTATCCGCACAACCTCATTGGTTGTTTATTGTAAATAGGTGTGGCTACGTTAGCCCAGGAATGTTTAAAAGGAGCCTAGCTCCCAATGTTAAGTTGTTCTGGTTATGACTTCTTTCAAGCGCTTGTTCGTACCTACAATAAAGCTGATCACTTTTGTTGAAATCACTCTCTGGATCTTTGTTAGCGGCAATCTAACACCCAGGGTTTTGCAATGTTTAAGTAGAACTAGAATATCATTATATCAATATACCATTTTTACTATAGGTGTGATACATTCTCTGAATTCCCAGCTTTCGCTTTTTAAAAAGTACGTCTCTAGTGCCTTCCTTGCAAAGAAATGCCCTTTTCCTTATAGCTCCACAAAGGAAAGGTCTAGAGGGTTACTTTTTTGAAAAATGAAAGCTGAGAATCCAGAGAACCTGCTACACCTGTTCTTACAATAGTATATCAGTATAATGATATTCTAGTGTCAGTATTTTTTAAAAAAAGAAATAAACCCCGACCTGGATAGCCCAGGCAAACCCAGTCTCATCAGATCTTGGAAGCTAAGCAGGGCCAGCCCTGGTAAGTATTTGGATGGGAAACCTCCAAAGAATACCAGGGCTGGGAGGCAGAGGCATGCTATCAAGCCACTTCTCTGAATGTCCTCCATGCCCCAGCCGGAGTCACCAGAGGTTGCCATGACGTCCAGGCATGGATACACACACAAAATACAAAAAAAATTTAAAAGCCCCCCCCACACACACTTGTCAAGGAATAAAATGGCTGCTCTGGAAACAGGGTCACTGAAAATGGCTGCCATATAGGCTGGAAAATCCAAATTTTCACACCCAGAAAACAGCCATCCAGGCTTTACTGTAACCTTTCCAAAACTTCAGAGCAATAGGAGTTTGAGAAAGATCAGAGAAAAGCCGTGGAAACTCCTGAGGTTTATGAATGTACCATAATGCTTTGGGAAAACAGGGAAAAATTGCTTCCCAAAAACATTGAACTCAGGGCAGATAATTCAGTTTTATTAACAGCATATCCCTTACAGATGTTAATTAGCTCAGCTATATTTTTTATACTTTTACCCTACATGATAATCCTACTTTGCCTAGTGGGACTTCTCACTCACTCTGAGTGGACTGATAACTCTTTGGGGTATTGTTTTAAACTAGCCTCGTGTCTTTTCTCCCACTTCATACCTTTTTGTTGTCCCCAGCTTCGAGTATAGATACATCTGCCACATTGAACATTTCATGCATCATGAAAGCTTATCCTGGAATAAATGTTAGTCTTCAGTGTGCCACTGGGCTTCTATTTTCTTATACTGGTACAGAATAACAATGCAGTCTTAACCAGAGTTACATTCTTCTAAATTCATTGAAGTGAGTGGGCTTAGAAGGGGGTAGCTCTGTGTAGGATTGTGCTGTAACACTGCGACCCATCTGGAACTATCTTTTGTTGTATAATATGCTGGGGCAAAACTTTGGATTCTATAAATAGTTTTACCAATAAACAAAGTATTAAAGCAAGAATTATTTTCACACATCTTACACATTTTACTGTTTTCTGCATTTCTGCATGATGTTTCCACTAACTACTAAAATACTAATTATTTCCACTCATTTATTTATTTTAGTTGTTTTGAGCCCTCTTGGATCACTTTGTTCAGTGGGGCTTACTCTACGGTATCTTTAGGTAAGCATGTGTAGCAATGCATCATTAGACTCTTAAAATGGCAAGGGGCAAACATTAGCTATAGGACTGTACATTTAAAGGAATCCTTACAAATAACTGCAGGAGATTCCGCTGCCGAAATCCAATCACCAATATGCATTCCCTAATGGGGTACAAAAATCATTTTCTGACTGTATTTTTCATTCAATAGTCTAATGAAATCATGATGAGGGTGAATCCAAGAATTTCACTTTGCAGTTTTCTTCTTAACTGGGCAGAAGCTGAGTTGTCAGAAAATCAGTTGTAAACACAGTTCTCAAATAGTCCCCTGTAAGGAAAAACAACTCAACTCTATACCTTAAAGAAATCAATGCCTGCAGAGCAATGTCTGTCTGTCATTGACAGCTCTTGGTTCCAGAGGAAAGAAACAGCCTGGCCAATGAGGTCACATTTCAAGTGGTATGCGCTGTGTTCAATTGAGAAGTCAGTCATATTCAGCCACGACAGACATCATCCACAGATTAGGTCAAGCTGTCTTCCAAGGAACCATCTCCCTTACATGCTGAGTGAAAAGAAGTGGCACTTTCTTTTTTTCCTTAGCCAGCAAAGTTCCTGACTAGGAAGGGGAAGTACCTCTGCTTTGTGGAGATTTTAGCTGTGATCTACACTTCTTGGAAATACATTTATTTGAAGTCAATGGGGATTGCAGTATCACAGGTGACAGATGGCATTCATTTTGACTAATGCCTTACCCTTTGAGAGCTTTTTGGTCATTGATGCATGTTTGAACAATGTCTTTCAGGAGTGACAGTGGCGTGAGAAAATTCATGAAAATTTATCTCACAGTACATTTCTTACAGGGCAAGCCTATGCAGAGTTACCCCAATCCAATTCCATATAAATCAGTGGGCTTACAATGGAGTAAATCGGCATACGATTGCACTCTTAATATTTAAAGTGTCAGAGATGAATTACTTTACTTTCTTAAAATAGCAAACTTCCCAAAAAAAGGCAGTTTGATACTATTAGAATGTCTGGTTCCTTTATCTGAGGTATTAAAAAACAATGTAACTGCACTTCAGCTGTTAAGATCTATAACATTACAGTGATTCTATAGTTCACTGAAAACAAAAATGTGCACATTTGGCAGTCTTAAAAGCCTTTAAGAAGGAAATACAAAACTTTTACAAAAGCAACATCTTTGTATTTATTTGAAATTCACTTAACTGTCTCTTTTTCAGACTTATAACTAAGATTGCCAGTAGGTCTGGAGAAAAATGTTTGGTCCCTTTCACAGAGACTTAGACTGATTCCACAAAAGCAGTTGTTCCGCCCTCGGTCTCCAGTTTTCCCTTTGGTCTAAGTCTCTAAGGGGACTAAAGGTGCCCCTTTTTTCCCCCCCCCCCCCCCCCCCCCCCCCCGATTTCCCCCGCGTCTTCTTGATCCTAAAAAATAAGGATCAAGAAGATGAGGGGAAATCAGGGGAAAATGTGGGTCAAAATGCGGCCACACAGCAAATAGTGGGAAATTGAGCAATACAGCTGGGGTAAATGGGAGACCGAGGGCGGAAAAATAGGTCGCTTGCCTGTAACTTACATGCTACATTCTCTGTATGAAGTTTCACTCAACCACCAATGTGTTAGTGGAAAATAGATTTAAGGACTGCTTGTCCAAAATGAGTTTCCTTTCTGGCCTTGATGTCCATAGCGTAGTGTGCTGCAAAAATAGATGAGGAAGACCACGTACTTGCAGCACAAATATCTTGTAGTAAAACTCCTGCTGGGAAGGCCATGGAGGTTGCCACAGCTCTAACCAAATGAGCCTTAGGTACGGAGGGTAGAGGTTTGTCCACAAGTTGATAACATAGAGTAATTGCTGAGGAAACCCACGTAGAGAATTGTTGGCTAGAAACAGGTAGGCTCAGTGTGTGACTGCACAGATGACCACTCGAAGATCATCAGTTACGGGTAAGCAACCTGTTTATCTTCTTCGTTGTCTCTGTGCAGGCCACACACTGGGTTTTACACCTACATCAAACCTTCGTCAGGACTCCTAAATGAGCTTTAAATACCTTCTCAGATCTGCGGTCTGCCTCAGTCTCGTGGCACCTGTACCTACTGAGCATGCTCTTTTAGGATTCCCGACAAAGGTTTGACGTAGGCGTAAAACCCAGAGTGTGACTGCACAGATGACCACTCGAACATCAACTGCTTTTGCAGACTCAGTCTTAATGTGTGGGAATGGGCAGTGTAACATTCAGAAATCCATTAGCTGTTTTATTGTAGATCCAGGGTACCAGAATCTGGAGGAGATCCAGACCAGATTTTACTTACTGCTCTGGGTAAACTGGATCTAGACAAGCTGCTATGAAGGACTCTAGTAGGTCTTGTGCTCCCCTAGAAGAGCTTGCTGGATCAGATCAGTGGTCCATCTAGCCCAGCACACTGTTTCACACAGTGGCCAACCAGTTGCCCTGGAGGGCCAAACAAACAGGGCTTAGAGGCTGAGGACCTCCCCTGCTGCTACCTCCTAGCACTGGTATTCAGAAGTTTGCTGCCTCTGTAGACAGAGGGTCCTATCAGTCACTATTATTAGTAGCCATTGACAGACCTCTCCTCCGTGAACCCCCTTTTAAAGCAATCTGTGCTCGTGGCCATCACTACATCCTCTGGCAGCAAATTCCACAGTTTAATTACTTATTGAGTAAAGAAGTATATATCCTTCTGAATCTATGGCACAGCAACTTCACTGAACATCCTTTTCTAGTATTTTGGGAGAAGAGATTGGATTTATATCCCATCCTTCACCACCTGAAGGAGTCTCAGAGTGGCTTACAATCTCTTCCTCTTCCCATAACAGACACCCTGTGAGGTAGGTGGGGCTGAGAGAGCTCTCTCTCGAGAACTACCCTTGAGAGAGCAGCTCTGAAAGAACTTGTGACTGACCCAAGGTCACACAAGCAGCTGCATGTGGAGGAGACAGGAATCAAACCCAGTTCTCCCAAATTAGAGTTGACGCTCCTAACCACTACACCAAACTGGCTCTCAGGGAGGGAGAAAATGGTCTTTCTGTCCACTCTCTCTATCCCATTTTATAAACTACTATCATATTGCCCCTTAGTTATCTCTTTTCTAAACTGAGAAGTCCCAGACTCTTCAGCCTTTCCTCATAGGGAAGGTGTACCAACCCCTTAATCATTTTGATTGCCCTCTTCTGTACCTTAACTAACACTGCCATGTCCTTTTTGAGATACAATGACCAGCACTGCACAAATTATTCCAAATGAGCCTGCATCATTTTATGATGTTACCTATACTTGTCAGTAGATCAATAGTCTCACATTTGAGTTCCCCAAGAACCCTTGGGTATATGCCTTCAGGAATTTGAGATATACCGGTTTTTAATTTTCCACAGTAGGTCTAGAACTTCTCTCATCACCTCAGTTTGACTCAGTTCTTCAAGACTCCCTTCCTGAAAATAGTGGGATTAACATGGGTATATGCCCCACACCTTCCACAGTGAACACAGATGCAAAGAGTTCATGTATTTATTTATTTAGAATATTTCTATGCTGCCTCTTTAAGTCCTCAAGGAGGCTCACAATTAAAAAAAAAACAATACTACAACACAAACAATTAAATTCATTTGTCTTCTCTGTCATCTCCCCATCTTCCCTTAGCAATCCTTTTATTCCTTGGTCACCCAAAGGTCCAACTGGTTCTCTGGCTGGTTTTCTGCTCTGGATATATTTAAAGAAATGCTTATTGTTTGTCCTGGTGCTTTACCAATCCGCTCCTCATATTTTCTCCTCACATAACTAATTATTACACTTTTTTTGCCAGACCTTATACTCCTTTCTGTACTTCATTAAAAGAAGTCCCCCCCCCCCATAGCTTCCTTGATTTGGGTTGTTAACCATGCAGGCATCCATAAGAACATAAGAGAAGCCCTGCTGTATGAGACCAGTGGTCCATCTAGCCCAGCATTCTGTCTCACACAGTGGCCAACCACCTCATCTGGCGGGCCAACAACAGACCATAGAGGCCAAGGCCTTCCCCTGTTGTTGTCTCTTGGCACTGTTATTTAGAGGTTTACTACCTCTGAACATGGAGGTTCCCTTTAGTCACCAAGGTTAGTAGTCATTGATAGACCTATATCTTCCTAATCTGTCTAATCCCCCTTTAAAACTGCCAAATCCCCTTTTAAAGCTGTCTAGGCAGGGTAAAAGAGGAGAGCGCAAAAGTGGGCTTGAAGCTCAACATCAAAAAAACGAAGATCATGGCATCCGGCCCCAGCACTCCTTGGCAAATAGAAGGGGAAGTCGTGGAAGTAGTGACAGACTTCACGTTCCTGGGATCCCAGATCACCGCAGACTGTGACAGCAGCCATGAAATTAAAAGACGCCTGCTCCTTGGGAGGAAAGCAATGGCGAACCTAAACAGCATGATAAAAAGTAGAGACATCACCCTGCCAACAAAAGTCCGCATGGTCAAAGCAATGGTATTCCCAGTAGTCATGTATGGCTGCGAGAGTTGGACTATAAGGAAGGCCGAGCGCCGAAGAATAGATTCTTTTGAACTATGGTGCTGGAGAAGCCTCTTGAGAGTCCCTTGGACTGCAAGAAGATCAAATCAGTCAATCCTAAAAGAAATCAACCCTGACTGTTCCCTGGAAGGCCAGATAATGAAACTGAAGCTCAAATACTTTGGCCGCCAAATGAGAAGGGAGCACTCACTGGAGAAGACCCTGATGCTGGGAAAGATTGAAGGTCAAAGAAGACGGGGATGGCAAAGGCTGAGATGGTTAGACAGTGTCATAGATGCAACGAACATGAAATTGAGCAAACTTCAGAGGACGGCAGAAGGCCTGGCGTGAACTAGTCCATGGGGTCGGGGAGAGTCGGACTCGACTGTGCAACTGAACAACAACAAAGTTGCAGAGATCTAGGGTCTGAGGCTTCTTTCTCCCAGATGGAGCTACAATGTAGTGATGGCAAAATATCACCTTAAAAATGGATTCATGTTTCCTAACCACTTTTAAGCAGAGAAAATGTATTACACACATTTACAGGTAATGAAACGATAGCGCTGATTCTGTAGACAGTTCCTATAGAAATAATTATTTTGCCTAATCCAGATTTTTAAAATTTCATATGAAATAATTTTCAGTTTGTTCTTTAAATGTATTCGTTCTGATAAAATAGGTAGCACTTTATTTTCCCCAAAACATTTTATTCTGAGTAAGGTTTCGCATTACAATAAGCCAGCAAAACCAGAGTAACCATTAATTTTATTTTTTATGTTTATGAACATACTGATGAAATTCCTATCTTCCAATGTTCATTTCCTAAATATGTCAAAAAGCTTTCTAAAAGAATTAGCCTACTTAGATCCTGTATGAGGATCAGCACTAGAAAAAAAATTGTGTTTTGCTACAGTACACACAAGATTTCAGAAAGCAGTCTGCTAATATAGGTGTGTGGTACTTAATCGCACCGTTCTGATGGTTGTATTTACAGTAGCATTGCCTGTAGTTTCTTTATTCCCATTGAATGGCACTTACAACTGCAGTATGTGCTTATGTTGTTAGAGACTATGACATTTCCCAGTAGGACCTACTGGGTGATAGTAGTGTAAGAATAAGTGGTTGTCTTCAGGAAATTCTAACACTTTGCTTTGTCTCCAACAGATTGTGGCTGCTATACTTGCTATTGCAGGGATAGTCATGATGACTTATGCTGATGGATTCCACAGTTATTCAGTTATTGGAATAGCACTTGTTGTGGGATCTGCCTCAATGTCAGCTATGTACAAGGTAACTATGCTCAAGCTCCCTCAGGCTATGGGCATGGATGTGCTAACATAGATTGGCTTTAATCCTAGACACCCCCAGAAGGATGCAACCGTAACTTGGTACTATTCCATGAACTCCCACACAAGAGCTAGTGCAAAATCTCAGGCAAATGTCTGTGCAAAGACTAGGGCTGCAGTCAGATGTGCCAATTAGCATGGTCAGGAAGCGCTCCTAATTTAATACGTTGTTATTTGACACAGAGACATTCGATCAGACATCCCAGCATAATCCGTTTTGCTTTGGGCTCAGCCCCTCTGAATGATCAGATGGCATGGTTGGGTGAGGTTTTGTGGGTTTTTTGCTGTCTTTTACACATGCGCATAACCAAGGAATTGAACCCCCATGCAGAGATGTCTCAATGCAGGTTTTTTGTGCATGCCCTTTTCCGCTTCCTAGAGTCAAGTCTCTGCTTTGACAGCTCGCCGATCCTTCTTCAGAGCACTTTGATCTCTTCACAGTGGTTGTTTGACAGAGACCCCTCCTTTTCCTGCTCATTTTCAAATCTAACCTAGAGTTGGAGAAGATTATGCAGTTATACGCATATCACCAGGCGAACAAAAAAAATGGTGCCAAGTTGGGATGTTATGAGCAGACCACCCCAATGTTTTGAGAGTGTGCTTGAGTGACTAGGGAAAATCCGTCCATGGCTCATTGACATTAGGACCGGACTTTCCCCGGTGCCTTTTAACTCCAATTTAGGGGCAGACCAGAATGGGGTGCCAACAACTGCGGAACCTTTCACAGATGCTGCTGTCTGAACGTGCACTTTAGATCCATCAGGCATCAGCATCTATATCGGATCTAAATGCATGTCTGATCATAGCCTAAGAATGGCTTGTGTAACATTTTGTACAATGTCTTAAAACAGGGATTTTGACTTCTTCAGCAACTGGTCTGAGACCAACCAGCCATACAAAACATGCTGCTTAGCAAGAGAACATCCAATTTGGGCATTAATATTCTATCCAGGAACTATCGCTGTGTGTAAAATGCTGTCAAGTCACGGCTAACTAAGGTGACCCTGTAGGGTTTTCAAGGCAAGAGGTGGACCAAGGTGGTTTGCTATTGTCTGCCTCTGCGTAGCAACCCTGGACTTCCTTGGTGGTCTCCCATCTGAGTACTAACCAGTTCTGCCGCTGCTTGGCTTCTGAGATCTCATGAGACTGAGCTAGCCAGGTTGGGAGAGGAACTATCCACAGCCCTGACTACATGCCCTGAAACCAGACATGTGGGAGGCACGAGGGGCAGTAGATGGTCCTCATAATCCCACTTGTTGTCTTGTTAGCACACCCACAAAGTAAATAAGCAAAATGTACTTAAAAATAGACACTACCTGCACCCCTAATGTTCACTGGGATCATTTCCTCCTATTTTTGCTTCCATTGCATGCTGAATTAGATAGGACAACAACTTTAAGATAGCCCATTTTTTTATATTGGTATGCTGTCTCTCCTGAGACCTGCTAGAGGCAACTCACAACATGAAACAATACAATAAAATCATTTTTTAAAAGCACAAAATTGTCAGTAATAGGCAAACAATTAAAAAACTGTTTAAAACAAAGCACAAAACAGCCTAAAATGATATTTATAAAATAGTCCTCAGGCTAGAATCAGACCATAAAAACAGCTTAAACTATGAAACCCCTCAGTTAAAAGTTTGGTTAAAAATGTTTTAGCCTAGTGCTGAAAGGAAAGTAAGCTGGGGTGGGGTGCATTCTAACGGTGAGGTACAGCCACTGAAAAAGCCTTGACTCTGGTTGCCATCTGCCTCTCCTTGGCAGATGGGAGCAGAGAGAACAGGGCTTAGGAAGAGGAAATGGACCTGTCCAGCAACCAAGAGCACCAGTCTTTCTCTGTGAGCCCTCACCATTTGACGTATGAAGGGATAAACTTCTCTGTCTCAACACCATAAATTGGAACTCTCTCTTGAGGGAAGTCTGCCTCACCCCGTCCTCACTGTACATTAAAAATGGCCTTTTATGCAATGGCTTTTGCCATCCATAATGCTAATTAGTAGTATGACTTTGTCTCCTATTTTTAAACTTTGCTGGTTTTATTGATGCTGGTGAGTAAAGCAACTTCCTCTCTTAGCAATGTTCTGTATTAAACTCAGTGGTGACTGGCAATCGCAATCCAAGACTTATTGGTGGCATTTAGTGTGAGAGTCTTCTTGAGTGAAGTTTGTTACCACCTGCCAGTAACTAGTCGGTAGAGTGTATCAAACCTTTCTCTGCTCTGTCCCCCTCTAAAGAGGAAGTAGTTTGTATTACTGAGCTAGCGGCACTGCAGTTAGCTGGACTGGGCATCTTAAATGGCACACAATGTGCTGTTTCATAGCTATGTTGCTTGTGGCATTTTCACAAAGCCACTTAGGGAAACTGGAAAGTTCCTTGGAAGAACCTAAAAGCTACAAATATTTTCTACACCCCAACCTTAAAACCACTTGCTTAGAAGAAAATCCTACTGAAATGGGACAACTTCAATGTAGGCATACTTAGGATGTAGTACTGGGTTTTGTAAATTTGAATACATAATTGAGCTAAAATAAGGACATATGAGTACTGTAGCAGGAAAACAGCAAAAATACCAGACAGATACACATGCAGGTTCTTGTTCAGTTTGGGAAAGAGCTCACCAAAAAGGGAGGAGTGATTTCTCCTGTTTCCTAGGCTGCCGCTCCCCCTGCTTCCATTGTGTTCAATGGGAAATGTTCCCAGGGGACTGTGCGTAGGAGTGCAGCCTTAGGCACCATTTCCCCAGTGACCGTGGCTTGGGCAATTTTATTTATTTATTTGCTTGCTTTCCCATAGAACACAAAACATTCAGGCTGCGGTCACACGGAGCATTAGTCATGCTACAGAGATGGAAGATAGGTGGATTTTCTGGGCGCGATCACAACGCCACATCTGGGAAGCGTAGCGCTCCCGTGGCTCACTCGAGGCTTCCTGCCGAAGATGCTGGGTAAAAAACTAGTACCTCCGAGGTACTAGTTTCCGGAAACCGCGGGGCAAGGGCGGACGTCTGATCGCGTTTCCGGTGGCATCCGGCACCCGCCCATGTCCCCTCGCAAAAAGGTTTTTTTCTCCCCCAAGTCTCCATGGGATGCGCACAAGCACCCAACGGAGCATGCACACACTTCAGTTTTTTAAAAAAACACAACCCGATTTGCTGCACTGCTCCGCTTTTTTGCCTGTGGTGTGATCGGCACCTCCCCCCTAACCACAGGACCATGAGGGGCCTCAACCGGACATCTGATCGCGCAGCCGCGCATTATTTTGCTCTGGGGCAAACAGCCACGCTTCCCCCCCCCCCCGCGCGCATTTTCCAGCCCATGTGACTGGAGCCTATAATCGTGGCACAAGCCAAATAATCTGCATTAGGATATTAATTGGGTTAGGCAGTTAGAAATGACATGTTTGAAATTACATGTGGTGGAAGAGTTAAAAGTAAATATAATCTGGGTTTGCATTCCGTTTCTCTTTCTATGTTACAGGTTTTGTTTAAGCTTCTCCTGGGCAGTGCTAAATTTGGAGAAGCCGCCTTATTTTTGTCCGTGTTAGCTGTCTTCAATATCCTTTTTGTTACCTGTATTCCTGTCATCCTTTACTTTACCAAAGTCGAATACTGGAGTTCTTTTGATGCCATTCCTTGGGGAAGCATTTGCGGATTTTCAGTCTTATTATTGAGTAAGTAAATACTGTGCATTCAAACATCCCCCAGTAACACCAGGTATTTGTTTATATATCGTCGACAATTGTGTTGGACAGAGTTCCTTTCCTCAACTTGAAAATTATTAGGTTATTTTACTTGTCCTGAAATCTTTTCTGTTTCTTTAAGAAATCAATAACTTCTCTGGCAACTTTAAGGAAATAAGTACTCTTGCATTAACTGCCATCATGAATACATCTTTCTTCACTGAAAGAATATTCCCATAGAATATATGCCCGTTCACGTGCTTCTGCTAGCAAGACCGCTCTTATGGTTCCAATAGGGATCCCAAGTCCCCCCGGGGGGCGGGGAAACCCCCACCCCAGAGGCCTGTCCCCTGACACCGCCGGATCGGTTCCCAGGGGGAACTCCACCTCGACGTGCGCGTCACCCGGAAGTGACGCGGGCATGCCGGGCACGCTGGGGGCGGGGCCATGGCCATACAAGGGAAAACTTTATGGTCTTCCCTTGTATGGACGTGGCCCCGCCCCAGCGTGCCTGGCGTCCTCCCGTCACTTCCGGGTGACGTGCGTGCGGTGTTCACGCGCTTCGCCCGCGCAAGCACACAACACGCTGGCTGGGAGCCCCCCGCTCCCGGCGAAGATACACTTGGCAACCCTAGGTTCCAACTGGATTTGTAAATGTTAAACTATGATATCAAAGTGCCTCTGAGGCTTGTCTGCCTTAATTAATTTCCTTTGTTACAGATATAATACTATATAAAGGCTGTGATTCCCTCCAAACAAAGCACCAACAGAAATTTTGTTTAAGGGAGATATAGTCAAAATTTTACCTGAAGCTTTGGCCCATTCATTTGAGCAATTTGCTGTGTAAATTGAATAGTTCTTAACATTTGTGGGAAACCTGATCTTACTTCAGTGGAAATTATGGCCAGGTCCAGGTTTTCACAGGCCCCCTTTCTCATCTAATCCAGAGTGAGCTCCTGTCTCTGGTCCCAGCTCCTGCCAACCTAACAGTTCAAAAGCAAGACATTGCAAATAGATAAATAGGTACCACTTTGGTGGGAAGGTAACAGCATTCCGTGCGCCTCAGCATCTAGTCATGCCGGCCACATGACCACGGAAACATCTTCAGACAGCGCTGGCTCTTCATCTTGGAAACGGAGATGAGCACTGCATCCCTAGAGTCGGATTCGACTGGCTTTCAAGCAAGGGAAATCTTTACATTTACCTAACCTTTAGATCTACTCTTTTTCCATTTCAATTTGATTACTCTGGTAAAGAAAATCATGTAAAATTTTGCTGTCTCGGTTGTATGAAAGCAACACGTAAAATTGCCACACTGTGGATATAGCCATAGTGCTTGGCTTTCATTGGAAAAGTGGTTGAGTATATTACTGCATTGTACAATTAAGATGGGGAAAGAATTCATGTTGTTTCCTGAGTCAGGTGGGTCAGTTTGTCAAGTGCAGTATGTTTACCACTCCACAGGAACAATCCAAGACACTTAGGAAAAAGAGCCCTTTGTTTCCTCCTCACTCCCATTTTGATCCGTAACTTAGATTAATAAGACATTCACGGCTGATAATTTCCCTCACTCTATGATAAAGTCCGCTAATACTTTTCATTGTAAACTGTTCCCAGCCATACCTCTTTCACCCTGAGCTGTGAATCAGCAGCAGACCCTTAAAGTATTCTTTAGAGAAGCACAATCCCTGTAATAACTTTTATTAAGAACAACCAAAATGATACAAAACATTGTGCAAGCTTTCGAGTTCACCAGAACTGTTCTTCAAGCCAGATGTTACAGAATTAAAAAAAGGATGGTAGTGGGGACATGTTTTCAGGCCATAGATCCTAGGACCTGCTCTTGCCTGCATTCCCGTTCTTATTGTGGGCAGGCAAACTGATATAAAGTGGTGCCTTCAGTGCCAAGTTGTATCCTAGTTCCTATAAGGAAATGAAAACAAATGGAGTCTCTCCACTAAAATTACAGAGACTAGCAGTTCCCCTTGTGCCAGTCAGATACCATGTGACCCCTTGTAGAAAAAGAGCAAAAGAATTATTTAGTCATGATATTAACATTTGGAGATAAAATTAATGTTGTGTGTGAGGTTAGTGGGGGAATGATTAGAGACTTTGTGGGGAATTGTTGCAATGGAGTATCATTGCTTTATTACCTCTTGGTTTTTTGGCCCCTGGCTTGCTGCAGCCTGAAACCTGAATCTTCTTTGCCTGTCAGAAAAATCCACCATATGCTGGTATAAACCATGACCGAAAAATGTTTCATCTTTGTTTCCCCTCCTTTGTATTTTGTAACACCTGGCCTGAGGAAGAGTTCTAGGGAACTCAAAAGCTTGTACACTGTTGTGTATCACTGGATTGGTTCTAATAAGGGTATTACATGGATGGTGATAGTGACCCTTATTAAATTTAGTGAGACCTACTTCTGAATAAATATGCATATGATCACACTGGCTGTGCTTTCCACTTTGGTTCTGGTAAGGCCAACCCCATGGGGAACAGAACAGCTTAGCAGAGGTTTTGCTGGCTGTAATGGACAACAGTTACAGATAAGTGCAACCATGTTTATTCTGATAACTATTGCATCAGATATGCCAGTGTATCCCTATTCATACATTATCTGAATACAGCTCTTTGGAATGGGAATACACTTGACAAACAACCTGATAGGGTTACCTTTAACGAGTTTATACTGTAACTGTACTGGCATAAGTGTGTGGGTTGGATCCAGTGATGCGTGAACAGAAAGAAAAATGTATTTAGTGCAGTTCCACTTGTACTAGCAGCTGAACAACAGTGGCTGTAGCAACACATGGCACATTAATATAAGTTTAAACTAAATAATGTGCATATGGAGCAGTAGACGTACAAAAGATGTTTTGCGTTTTTTCAGTTTTGAAATTGTATCAGAAGAAATATATTGTACTATGTTTTGTGCACATGGAAAAGTTAGTGAGGACACAGTTACTTCCACTTGGCACAAGCAGACAGCAAAGAGTGATTCCAGCACCTCTGCTTGTGCAGGGAGTGCGGTGCACAGGGAAATCTTCTGTGGGATCCAAACAACTGTATTTGCTATTGGAGCAATGCTTATCTAGGTGAAAGCCATAAAAGAGAAACAGGTAATTGACAATGCATGCCATATTGTGTTATTCCATATGGGCAAGTATTATGGAAAACATTATAATCTTCAGTGCCTCCCGAATCCTGCAGTTTTGGTGGTTATATCTGATTATAGATTCATATACACCAATAAAATGGGTATGGGAATGCAGTTGAGTGAATAATGAGGACTGTGTAAACTAAAACTTTCAGTAACTAACAACAAAGGCCTATACTCTGTGACTGTATAGTTAATTGCACAAGCTTGTTTCCCTGTCTAAGGGAGTGGGAGCTCCCTGCATGCAGTGAGGGCACATGTAGAACTCCTCCTTTAATGGAGTACCTCTTGCACACACATCAGTTCTTTGAGCACATTCACAGTCCACTGCACATACAGAGCCTCTATATTATGAGCACAATCTAGAGAATTTCAGTGACACTTCAAAGTGGGGTTCTTCTCTAGATACACCCCATGGCTCTGATCTTGACTTCTCATACTTGCAAGTATTTGCAGTGCTTCAAATGGGATTGCTTGGAGTGAACTGGTTAATGGATTGTCATGAATACTGGCTGAAGAGGCTTTGATTTTGTACCATGCTAACCCTAAAATAAAACATGTTTATTTCCTATTTCAGCATTCAATATTTTATTAAATTTTGGGATTGCTATTACATATCCTACCCTGATCTCTCTTGGAATTGTACTAAGTGTACCTGTAAATGCTGGTAAGACCTGTTTTACTTCAGATTACGTGCATGTATGGTTTATATATTATTAGTATATCTAATAGTGACCTGTGGCCCCCATTTGCGGATATCTAAATCTCTGGATCCAGACCACACTGACACTAAGCATATTTTCCTGCAAACCTGGGATACTCCCCAGGTTTGCAGAAAAATTGGAAAAGTTAAAAAATATATACTGGGGGGTTAAATTCCTCTCAAATTTTAAAAAAATGCATTGTCTGTGCATGCACTTACTAGTTTAGTGGCAGCCGCTGCTGCAGGTATCCTGGCCTGGCCACCATGGCGGAGGAGGCCAGGAGCAGCTACGGACCTGGCTGCCACAGCGGCAGATGCTGGGAGCAGACCAGTGCCCGGCAGCTGGTGGTGGTGGATGCCAGGAATGGCTCTGGGCCCAACCGCGGTGATGGCCGACAAGAGGAAACAGCTTTCTTTTGTCTGGAGATCAGTTATCATTCTGGTAGATCTCTAGGCCCCATCTGGAAGTTAGCAACCATAGGCCAGAAGAGCCCCAGCCTGAGTAAAACTCAGCCAGCAAGAAACTCCAAAGGCAGTCCAACAAACCTTAGATTGACTGTGTGAGGGCATTTGCTACCTAAGACGTCAGGCTCCTTGCCCTGCTTTTTATTCACAGTCCTAGGTATTCTAGCCTCTCTGGATGCAAGGAACAAATGAAAAAGAAAAGTTTTCTGCCAGCAGAATTATCTTCCAAATATCTTGTTGAAAATACTCATTCCTGCATAAATCAGACTATGTTGGCTCTCCAAACACCGGCTCTCCAAAGCCATTGATGAGATTGCCCCCCGGCGCCCTCTACGCCCTCGTAGCAAAGCAACCCTGACGATCTGGCTGAGGCTTTGGAGCCTGTGGCTGGATGGTTGCGGCAGTCAGTTGAAGTTAAATCCATCGAAGACGGAGGTCCTGTACCTGAGTTGGAAGGGAGGGGATATGGGAATTAGGCTCCCCATGCTGGAGGGGGCACCTTTGGTGCTGGCCCAGAAGGTGAGGAGCCTGGGAGTGGCACTGGATGCGCCTCTTTATGGAGGCCCAGGTTACTGCAGCTGCCCAATCGCCTTTTTCCATCTTCGGCAGATTAGGTTGCTGAAACCCTCTCTCTCGCCACGCAATAGTCACTTCCAGGCTTGTCTACTGCAATTCACTGTACACAGGCTTACCCAGAAATTACAGCTGGTGCAAAATGTGGTGGCGCGCCTGCTAACAGCAATGCTTATGCAGGCTCAATTGCATTGGTTACCAGTAGAATTCCAGATCCGCTTCAAGGTGTTGGTAATAACCTGAGGGACTGCTTCTTCCCGTATATGCCCCAAAGAGCGCTATGCTCCATTGATCAACATCTCCTGGTAGTTCCTGGCCCAAAAGATGTCCATCTTGCCTCGACCATGGCCAGGACCTTTCCACCCTGGCTCCTGCCTGGTGAACATTGCTCCCTATTGAGATTAGGGCCCTGCGGTATCTTCAATTCCACAGGACCTGCAAGACAGAGCTGTTCCACCAGGCTTTTGGCTGAGGCAGCAGACATCCATATATGGCCTCCCGGAGGTTTCTGTCATCCATTTAACAACTGCTGGCCATTATTTATATTTCATCATGGGCCAGGAACCTCCCACAACTGGAAAATTTCCTTTGCTATCAGCTTGTGACCACCATTTTAATATCTATGATGTTTTAAATTTTAATTTTATTGTACTAATCAAATATGGACTGTATAAATGAAATGCTGTTACCTGTCCTGAGCCTGCTTGCAGGAAGGGCGGGCTATAAATATGAATGAATAAATAAGTATTAAAACTGCAGTCCCGTGCACCAGTTCAGGATTAAGGGCCCCTGACTTCAGTGTGAGTGGTACTATTGAGTGGGTAGTGATGGGGTAGGAGAAACATTAGTTCCACACACCTTCAAATGGCTTGGGTTTCTCAGACAGCAGGCACCTTCTCCTTCTCCAGAGCAAGGCAAAGTGCTTTTGAAATTGAGCAGTTTTTACATCGGTATTTCCTGACTTGGGTCCTGAGCTGTTCAGGAGAAAGGCAGGCACGTAAATATTTTCAAAATTAATTAAAGCAAAAGTTGATGCAGCCAACTTACAATGATCCCATAGGGAATTCCAGGCAAGACGAGCAGAGGTGGTTCCCCACAGCCTGCCTCTGCGCCAGCGTCCCTGGACTTCCCGTCCACTTACTAACCAGAGCCAGCCTTACTTCACTAGAGCCGACAAGATTGGACTAGCCTGGGCCATCTAGGTTAAAGCATCTACTGTTTTAGAAAAGTCAAAATTCCCACCGGCCTTATTGCAAACCTTTAGTGCCTAAAGTACCTCCTTGTAGACTGTCCAATGATTAAAATATGTATGGAGCTTAGTGGCATAGTAGTCTTCAACTCCATCAATATTATCTAGTTTCATCTGTGAAGCCTTGACAAATCAGACTGAATTGAAACCCAGACCCATTTGCTTTTAGCCATGTGATATTTTTCAGAGCCTGTGTGTGATGCTTCTTAGATGCTTTCTACCCTTTAATGATACCACTTCAATGTTTCATGCAGTTGTTGATCACTACAGGAGTGAAATTGTCTTCAACAGCGTCCGTGTAATTGCCATTGTCATCATTGGCCTGGGCTTCCTCCTGTTGCTTTTGCCAGAGGAGTGGGACGAGTGGTTAATAAAGCTCCTCACTCGCCTCAAAGTACGAAAGAAGGAAGAGGTGCCAGAAGGAAATGGAGACATCGTGTCCGGATTACAAAATAAAAGCAGGAGAACGCGCCCATCCATGTCATCTTTCACACATTAATGCTGTTATTTTTATGGAAATTCTTTATCATTATATGCTATAATTCACAGGTCTTTTCTTGCAAAGAAGCACATGTGTCCGATACAGTGTACATAGATGTACAGTTTTGATATACTAGAGTCTGAGGCATCAAGTTTCAGCATGTCTAAGCTGCTTGCACTGTTTCACATCAGACCTTTCACTTGGGAGAACTTTCAAAAAGCAAAAACAGAACACTTTTTAAATGAATGTAATGTATAAATTCTCTTTATGTATATTAGTTTAATGATAAACCATCATGAGAAGCAGGGCATATGTTTTGAACATGAAGTACTGAATGACACATCACACACTGTGATTTACAGATATATAGAGAAAGATAATGTATATGCTATGCTGTGTCATAAGCTTATTTTTTAACCAGAGCTGTACTCTAAACATTTTCCAATAAACCAAAAGAAAATCTTTCATGGGGGTAGGAAAGGGGGTGGGAGGGAGGGAGGGAGATTGCTTTGTGAAAATAAGTGCACTTTGTGCCAGAGCAAAAGGATAAAATATTATGTTTTGCACTAAAGATGGGGAAAGCAGTCAAGAGTACCAGGGCACCATCGGCGAGGAATGCCTCCTGTGAAGGTCCCACTGAAATGAATGGCAGCTGTAGAAGAACATGGATGTCAGTCTTCCTGCATGCTTCCCATTCAATGTCAGTGGAATTTGTGCAGGAAAAATTCTCAGTGGATTGTGCATCAAATCTTCTTTAACTGTGCATGACTGCAGTCCATGCTTAATCTCATGCAAGGGAAAACATAGTGCCTTCTATAGAATTTTAATCCTTTGTCTGTGTAGAAGCAAGTCACACTGCAGGTTACTTGTGTTGGTCTTACCACATGAAGAGGTGGCTCTGCAGACATAGTGCTCTTGAAACTCCCAAAGAAATCAATGAGTGCCTACTTAAAGCCACTGATTATTGGGAGTGCTGAACACCTAGGGGCTACAAGGTCTTGTCCTCTGGTTGGATTCACTTCCCACTTACATGGGTCTTGAGCTGGAGACCATCCTGTTCCTTATTTGTGTGAGTGAGGGAAGAATCAAGCTCTGTGCTTAAGAACCTTGCTTAAATCTAACACTGAAGCTAACAGCCACTTATGATGTGAACACTGTTGAGAATACAGAGGAACAAAGAGGTGAATTGCCACTTGCTTTTACTCCATTGCTGTGTTTTTGATGAGGACATGCAAGTTATTTACATCAAATCTAACACTTTTTACAAACTTGTAAGCACCAAGCTGTTTACTTCTACAATTTAGGTTTGCCATTGAATTTCTATCTGTGATAGACCATGTGATATGTACAAAGAAAGAGACAAAGGGTATAGTTTACTATTTTTGAAGTTTACATTGCTGCATACAAAATTTAAAATGTTATTTTGAAATGTTGCCATAACCTAATGGTACCTTGCTGCCTCCGTGGCATTTTTGTGTCAAAGGGGGGCCGCATTCACTTCTCAACTTTTTATTGAATCAGTTTCAGATTCAATTATCTGCTTGACGAAACTAACTAATAAAATGATTGCTAAAGCAACCTAAGTCAGTGGCTCCTTCTTTGCCATCCTGCCTTAACTGTAAGCCAATGTAGTCTTTTTTTTCCTTCAGAAACATTTTAGTTACACTGAAGTGACAAAAAAGATAAAGGGCCTTCTTCATTACCCTGACAGTTACTTTACCTATGCATCAGCTCACTGCTAAAGTTCCTTCATTACGGATTCCAAGAAGCTCACATGGTTTGTCTTTGTTATGACCTTAGGGAAATTCTCAAGAGAGTTGGTAGGTGAATAAAATCCATCCCAAAACTCTTTGGTACCAGGAAGTTTGTCTTAACACCCTCCATCGTATTCAGTGTAATTACTCAGGTGCCAACAATTGAAATGCCCATAAGGAAGAGATGTCCTTGGGAATAAGGTCTCTTTTTTTAGCACTTGTAGGAACTCAATGAGACTTGCTGCCCAATCCTATGTACAAGTCAACAAGTAAAAGGCATCAGCCTTAGGTGTTTAACTGTGCACTCAATTTTCATTAATCCAGACAGGAACTGGTTGTGCCCAACTTTTGCTAAGTGATTTCCTATTGTTGTGTCTTCCTAGTCGCTAAAGACCACCAGAACATCACTGTAGTCTAAGGATGCAGAGGTATGCTTCCATTTTAGCACAACTCAGCTGTCCTAAAAAGACTGAAAATACCCTGTAATAAACAGAGCTTCGTTAAAACAGTGAATTATGTATGAGTACTGACTATCACCAGTCCTCACATATAGATTTTCCTGTTGCAGAATATTAGGAGGATAATTTTACTGAAGTTAATGGACTTTACTCTTCATCCTCACAAACTGCTTTTATATCACAGAATGTTCATAGGCTTCACAGCCTTTCCCATTATTTTATGCCCTAGAGGTTTGAAGTCCTTTTTGGATTTACAATGGACTTTACAAATCGTTATGATAAGTGAACAAGATCCAACCCAAATTAACCACTGTAATAGTCCCAAGGATTTTAGTGAGAACAGTGAAACATTAGCCTATTCATCAGATGCTGAACCTTAATCTATGTCTGGTGTTTTGAAAACCTCATCTATTGATTGTTTTATTCATACTAGCAAATAGCTGTTCAGGCAGGAAGGAACTATGAAGATAATCTTAAGTGAAATTCTAAACATTCCATAGTCAAAAATTGAGGATTAAAGTCAAGAGATTGCATAATTCATACACATCCATAAGGCTCAGTATAGATTGGTACATTTCTTGGATAACGAACTCAGGGCAGAGTGATTGCAAATGGCAATATACTTTCTGATGCTGTGCCACCAATATTTGACAGTTTTGAGAGTTCAACAACAATTATCTTAAAAAGGCCAAACCATTTGAAATGTTGCCTCATCAAAAGTTCATGCAGGTTTGCTAAAAAAAGAAAAGAAAGAAATATCCTTCTGTATTCATTACCATATTGCAACAGTCATTTGAACACAACCACTTAAAGAACAAAAACAGTAATTAAATCAGAAATTCACATGAAAATACATGAAAGAATTGTGTCTGCTTAGGGGAAAGTAAAGCTAATGAATCTCTCATAACATTGCTAGGAAAAGAATAATAAATAAAATATAATCAGTTACTGAACTGTACTGTGAAATCTTAGAAGAAGATTGTTTTAGAATTTTTTACACTGACTCTGCAATACACAGTACAACATAAAGCCCCTCCGTTCTTACCATTGCCTTCAGGGACTCACCTTCAGACAACTTCAACACAATATGTCCATCAATGCATGTTGGGCAATTGCTTCATAGGTGCCACTACGGTGTAACAAGTTCTTTGGGAACAGCCTGACTAAATTCCCTCTTTATTTATTTAGATTTACTATCCCGCCCTAACCCCTGGGGGGTCTCTGGGCGGCTTACAGAGGTGCTCATCACATTATTACAGAATCTAACCTAGGGCCACAGACATATATAGGGGTGATGACTACCCTACCAGGCACCCTTTTTCTTGTGGCGGATCTTCGGATCTTTATTAACAAAATCTAGATTTAAGAATATGTCTGACACTTTTCAGGACTGGGGAATGAATCTTGTTTCTAGACACCAGCATCAATTTTTCTGAAGGGTTTTCCAGTTTTCCTGTGTGTCACCAGCACCAGAGCTGTCCAAGTAACATTGTACCGTTGACTGATGCAATGCACAAATAAGCACAACCTTCAAAACTGCCAAAGAGCAAGGGATTTTCTGACAAATTTAATGATTCCCCTTTTGTCCTGGGCATTTCTTAAATTAAAAAAAAAACTAGATGAAACATTTGCTTTCATGGAATACATATGCACACACCAGTTTTATTTAGGATATTTAGTTCAGCCATAAGAGAAATGACTTCCATAACATCCTACTAGTCAGCAAGATCTAAGTGATAGGAAAAAGCCTGAAATTGGGTATTCCATTTGCTGGTATTTCACAATAGTTTTAGATATCAATTTAAAGACGCACTTAAGGTTTCATATATACATAGTATAGGAAAATATTAGGCATGGATCTATGCCTCATGCTTCTTCTCATTAAGATACTCACCAGAATTAATTTGTATTGTTCAAATGAAAGCTGTGAACCACTTGCTTATTCAAGTGCACATAAAACCAAATGAAGTGTGTGCAAGATCAAAGCATAAGCCCCTCAAAACAGAATAGGTTTCTGTTCAAATGCAGTCAGGATTCAAAATTTAATTTGCTCTTGTATGCACTAAGGAAAATTAAGTTTGTAAAACCGGTCAGGAAAAAATACATGCAGTACTTATTGAAATACTTCTCCAAAGCAATTAATCAAGTTCATGGATTCTTTAGCTACACTAAAAAGCTCTTGTTAGGCCTCCCAAGCACTCTCAACCAGCAGATCTTACTGGGAGCACTGCTGCTTATTCTTACCTAGGTTCATGGCTGCAGTTTTCAAGCCCATTTGCAGCACTCAGATCCAGGATTCTGTGCAAGGGCTCCTTCCAGCCCATCTGCGGCAAGAGACTTCTCCCCTTAGCTTTGGAACCTGGGCCAACCCTTACTTCTTTCCTTACTCATGCAAGAGACTATATGAGCGCTACTGTAGCAGTGCCCTGGAAATGCCACATATGGCATAACTAGACCATACAAAAGATTTTGAGGAACAGAGAGAGTCAAGGAAATCAAGCTGCAAGTGACAGCTTTGGCTGTATTCTAAGGACAGCCAGACCAGTCAAGCACCTGGAGAACTTCGTGTGACTAGAACACAGAGTGACAAGCTGATTTAGCAAATCCCATAGGAAGCCCCGTGTCTGATGTCAGAAGCTACTGTTACCAATCAGAGACATAACATATAGTCCCACCCCATCAAGCATCTGGTAATGGCTTTGCGCTTTCATGATAAAGAGGTGGTCTGGCCCAAACTGGATTGTCCTTTGTCCAAAATAGATTAACTCAGTCAGGATGGTCCAATGTGGAATGGAAATGAACAGGTTACTCTGATGTAAACCCCAGGGGTCCGACACCACAGACACTCTAAGTGGTGCTCTTGAGTCCTAGTAAGGTTTTAGGGTTTCTGTCAAACCTCCCCTTTGAACTTCAGTTCGGGCCGGCTTGTTTTGCAGAACAGATACTCTGAACTGGAGTATGGGGTATCTGATACCAGCAACGCGATAACTTATACTCTAAACCAGAGAAGTTTCAACAAAGGGAAACAAAAGTACACCACCAAGCAGAATAGTTCTGGGTACATAATCTTTGCAAGCTAATTATAAAGCATGTTAGGAGGGCCTTCTGGATAGTGCATTAGTGGTTACAATGCTCTTGCCTTTAACGCGTTTGATTGCAAATTCATAGTCTTGCAGGGCTAAGCTCCAATGCAGAAGCTTGGTGTTAGTCCCTTTGGCTTTACTGAGCAAACAGAGTGGGGAGTGATCTCTTCACAGACTAAACTTTCTCCCCAGATATATGGATGTAGTTTAGACTGAGACCAAACTATCAGCAGGCATTCCTTTTCAATAATTACTAGGCCTTGTTTCCATGGAAGGAACTTGCAACTGAGGTAGACCATTGCATGCCGCTTTCCTGTGTCATCAGCTTGGAACATAGCAATGCCAAGGTCTTTTTCTGAAGCATCAGTGTGGATTTCAAAAGCCTTCTCAAAATTGGGTATAGCTAAGATGGGTTGAATTGTTAGAGTTTTAATTGGTCAAATGCTTTCTGGCAAACCTCTGTCCAAGCTACTTTGTCAGGTACTCTCTTTTTACAAAGGTCTATGAGGGGCATAGCAATTGTACTGTAGAGCTCTACACATTGGCAGTAATATCCAGCAAGCCCCAAAATGACTGGACATGCTCCTTTGTGGGGGGTCTAGGCTATTGAGAAATCCGTTTACCTTTGGAAGGTCAATTAATGCAGTTTCTTCCAATGCTATGTCCCAAATAAACCACCTCCCCCAGTTCAAACTGGCATTTGGGGGCTTTGACCATGAACCCAACCTTGCAAAGTTATTCCAGAACAGTACTCACATGTTCCAGGTGTTGTTCCCAATTTGAATTGTAGATGGCAATGTCATCCAGTATGCAACAGCAAAAGAACTTAGCCCATTGAGAAGTCAGTTGACTAGCCTTTGGAAGGTTGCAAGGTATTCCAAATTCAAAAGGGAGGATAGCGAACTCAAAAACCAATTTGGTTCTGACATCATAATCCAAAGGTGTTTGTCAATATCCTTTAACTAGATACAGGGTGGTAATGTAGGCAGTGCCCTCTAGCTTTTCTATAAGGTCATCTACCCAGCTAGCTCCTCAGTTAAAGCGGTAGTGAGACAGGACTTGTAGCTTGCCTCTGCGCTTTCCCAAAAACTGAGATATCGAGGGTCTTCCCCCTCCTGATAAGGAACAAAGTATTTGGGGGTAACTTTTATTTTTCTGCTTTGCTCAGCCTGCAGGCACATTAGCTTGAGGTCATGTTTCTGCTATTCCTGCACATTTCCCCTTTTCTCTTGCCATTTTTTCTTCCTTTTAAACTCTTACCTGCACGCTTTCCTCTTCTCCTTATACTGCTGCTCCTGTGTCTTTAGTTTTTAGATCTCTGTCTCCTGGTCTCTTCTGTGCCACAGCTGCAGCTTCTCTAGCTCCTTGAGCCAAACCCTGGCTGGCTTGGGCACTCAGCTGCAACTTTTAAGCTAAAGAGCATGTTTTTTGTTAACAACCGCTAGGACATGTAGAGAGTGGAGGACAGAGGAAATGCATGTTTACGTCACTTTTCTTTTGGGTCCCTTGCTCAGACTGTTGCTATGCTGGGAGTCCGCATGTGGGCATTTTCTTTTTAATTAATATTTTAAGACTTTTAAAGCTGGTGGCAGTTCTCTGTACAACAGAGACCTCCATTATGTCAGGCAAACTATATTAAAAGGAGCGCCAGAGGCATGGAAGGGGTAGTTGATTGGCAAGTGGCTGCTCCCCCTGTGGTTCACAAGTGCAGTAAGCTGTCCCCAGGTTAGGTAGTGAGTCCTCCTCCATCATGGACATGACAAGTCATGGGGACGGGGGCCCCTTCTAGGGGTATTTTTGCCAGTTAGGGTTGCAAACTAGAGTGGGAAATTCCTGAAGTTTTGGAGAGTGAAGATTGGGGAAGGTGGAGTTTGGGGAGGGGCGGGTATAATGGGGAAGGTAGAGTCTACCCTCCAAAGCAGCCATTTTCTCCAAGGGAACTGATCTCTGTTGTCTACAGATCAATTGTAATTCTGGGATATCTCGAGGCCCCACCAGGAGGTTGACCTATTTGGCCTCCAAGTCTACTCCTGCTTCCCCACTCCATGGCTTTGTTTTACCGAAACCAAGGCCTGGAAGACAGGAATATTGTTGTGGTTGCCTCACAGCCTTCAAAATCACCACTGAGAGCTTAATGGGCAGTCTTTTCTTAAAATTACAGGTGCTGTTTCTATTATTTGGGGGAGTTTTAATCCCCCACTATATCCCCCCATACTTTTTTTCTTTTTAGATTTCATATTTTTCTGCAAACCTGGGAACTCTTTCAGGTTTGTAGAGAAATCCCCTTTAATTGACTGAGGATTTGCTGCATGTAAAGTAACTGTTAAAAAGATTAGAAGCAACCAAAGCAATTAATGGATTTGACAAGAACTGTTTCATCAATCAATTTTGTATCATCTTAAATACACCCAGCTGGGAAACCAAAGGTGTCCTCCAAGTACCATAAATCAACAAAATCTCACCTGTCCACACACAAATGTTAAATGCTAAGCAGTTACCCTTTTCTAGCTCCACTGAGGTCAATGGGCTTAGAAGGCTGTCACTCTGCTTTGGATTGCACTGTAAATCTTATCTGAATGGCTGCTTCATCTGGTAGATAACTTACAGCTAGTAATTTAGCAACAACACTCGAAGGCATGCAGCGAGGGGACATGCGATAGCTCCATGGGTAGAGTGCATGATTTGAAAGCCTGGGTCCAGACTCAACTTCCCAGAATTGCCCCAAAATGCAGTAGGACACAGGCTTCCTGAAGCCTCTTGAGAAAACTGCTTTATACTGTCAGTACAGGACAGCTTATTGCTCTGCCCTCAGGCCCATAGAGGAATCTGCAGCAACCAAACCCTACCCCACTGTGAAAACCATGCTGACGGCACCCACATCTGCTGGGCCATCCTATGTAGCAGACAGATAAACACAGACCAGTTGCTCAGAAGCACTCTGGCAAAGCTGGCTCCTGGCAGACCAAGGAAGGCTGAGGGGGATGGAGGCACCCGAGGATGAGATCAGTGGACAGTGCCAGCTGTGAGAAGCCCAGCAACAGCCAGAGGGATGAAGCTGACCAGATGGAGAGGTAAGAGTGGGACAAAGGTGCACCCCAAAGACACTGGGATGACTCTGATGGATACATTTGGCCCCTAGGCAATGTTGGTTAACTAAGTGTTCTGGATAATCAAGTACCAAATAACAGGTTTTACTGTACTTACATCCTAGTCTTCCTTTAAAAAGCTCAGAGCAACTCACACTGGGTTCCCTGTGGTCTCCTATCCTGGCACTGCTGTGGTTCACTATCTTTATTTCACCACTGCCATAGGATTAAGTGTTTTCAGTTCTTTCATTGGGCCTAATCTGACCATTAAGAATTGTTTAGATGGGAATACAATGTAAAACATAAATGTGACCATATCTGACAAATTGTTTGGCTTTGAAGCAAACCATCAGGAGGGCGACCTCTTCATGGATGTTCTAATTCAAAATGACAAGAACTATCTGTAGATTTTCCCCTATTGCAATGGTGTATTTTAAGCAGTAAATAGCAACAATGTTCCCTCAGGATTATGACCCACAGCAAATTATAGACACAGCTATCTTTTTTCCCCACATGAAGAAAATCTCACAAGTTAAGAAACTGTCAAACCTGGAAGAGGCAAATCCACTATTATCATGAAGAAAAATAGAATGTTGCAAAAAGTATGCCTTAGGAGAAGTGTCATAGACCTGCAGACTCTTACCAAAGGCATTTGAAAATTTCAAGTGTTGGTTCAACCCTTTCCTGAAAGCTGTCATAACTGTACAGAACTTCAGCTCCTGGTTCCCATGGAAACAAGTATCATCTCTTCTTTTTGCTCCATGAGAAAATTTTTATTAAAGTGTTTGAGGTTTGCAGGCTGCTGTTCTATGAAACAAAAGCTGTTATTCCTATGAATAGCAAAACTGAGATTGCTCAAACGATCAACAATAGCTGCTGTTGTTAGAAATTCCAAGGCAGGTACGGTAGCAGCAGGAGCTTCTCATCTCCAACTGAACCACCCGATCCACCCCAAAGTATAAAGCAGAGTAAACAAGCTTCACCGAATCAAGATACCCACTGGGCAGACTACTGATCAAGCAAATTATCCCTTTCCAACGTCACCAGTCACCGTAATCTAGGAGAAAACTGTTTCTCAGGGCCAATATGGTGGCCATTTAGATCAGGAAAGGTCTAATTGAAAAACCGTTTGCTTAAGCTTGAAAAGCGGTTTGTTTAGGCACCTAGTTGCTCAAGAGACAGCAAAACACACACTTCCTGTCTAGGAAGGTGGGGCAGCCCCTTTAAGAGCCTGGGGTTCATATTACTAATGAATGCTGGCTCCCAAGTCACAGGAATCAGGATGTTTTGGCAACAGGAGCATTCCCATTACAATCCCTAGGTCCTCTGTGTGAAGTGTCGTCAAGTCGCTTCTGACTTATGGCAATCCTATGAATGACCTTCATAACATCCTATCAATAACAGCCTTGCTCAGGTCTTACAAATCAATTAGAAAGGTCAATTTAATTGTGTAGCCATATTCTCATATTTGTATCTAGTAAGCAATATTCTTAATGCCCAACTATGGATGTATGAAACCAATGTTTTGATGCGGATTTTTAAAATTACATAAAGGAATTATTGCAGCTTGGTCTTGGGAAGATAAACTAGAACAATGATCTTAATTGATATAATTGTTTAAATGGAAAGGAATATCAAAATATTAACTATCGTGTTAACAATAAAATCGATAACAATAAAGTCTATTAACAATAAAGTCGAAGTCCTGCGGGACTTTGTACAGGAACAACAAGCTGACCTGGCATGCGTGACCGGGACCTGGGTGTGGGAGGGCGAGACATTAGCTCTCGCCCAACTTGCCCCGCCAGGGTTCTCGGTCCTCCATCAAACACGGACAAGGGGGTGGGGGGGAGGTGTGGCTCTATTCATTCGGGAGACTTACTCCTTCAGGGCGCTCTCGCAGGTAGAGATCACGGGCATAGTGTGTCGGTGCGATGCTGGAGGCTGAGGAGAGTTTGGCTATTTGGTTGGTGTACCGACCACCTAACGTGCCGGCCAATAGTCTGGCATCCCTGCTGGAGGCCATATCAGGCTGGGCACTGGAGCACCCTAGGCTAATTGTCTTGGGTGACTTCAACGTCCATGCTGAGGATACGACCTCCAACCAGGCTGTGGATCTAGTGTTGTCCATGGCAGCACTGGGACTCTCTGAGTTCATCTCGGCACTCACGCATCGGGCCGGTCACATGCTCAATTTGATCTTTGCAGCAGGAGTCATGGTGGACCAGATCACTACCCTGGCAGTGCCATGGTCGGACCACCATGCCCTGAGGGCCCGTCTGAATGCTCCATGCCAACCCTGTTTAGGTGGCAACCTGATTTTGGTTCGCCCACAAAGTCAAATGGACCCGATGCGGTTCCAGATGGCTCTGCGGGATCCAAGGCCCCCTGGTGGTTCGTTAGATACGCTGGTGGAGGATTGGAATTGCTGACACTCCTCAGTCATCGACGAGATCGCTCCCAGGCGCCCTCTCCGCACTCATGATAGGCGAGCACCCTAGTATACCCAGGAGTTGCGGCGGCTGAAGCGAGAACTGAGATGGCTAGAGAGACAGTGGCGCCATGCTTGCGACACAGTGTCAAGAACATCCTATAGGACGTTTATGAGATCCTATGAGATGGCAGTCAAGGCCGCAAAGAAAGAGTTCTATGCGACCTCGATTGCATCTGCTAGCTCACGCCCGGCCCAATTATTTAGTGTAATTCGGTCTTTGACAGCTCTGCCTCAGGGCAGGCAAAATGCTAGGGAATTGGATTTAGGCTGTGAGGCATTTGCGAGCTATTTCGCAGATAAAGTCTTGGCTCTCCGCCGCGATCTCCCCGCCACAATTGAAACAGTTAGGGAACTTGAGGCCCCTTGTATGTCTTTGGTGCCAGGTTTAGTGTGTTTTGACCCACTCAGCCTGGAGGAAGCTGACAGGTTGCTTGTATCGGTGCGCCTAACCACATGTGACCTGGATCCGTGCCCCTCCTGGCTTATTAAAGCAGGCCACGAGGGGTTTCGAGGTGCACTGCAGGAGATTGTCAATAAGTCCCTCGTTGAGGGATGGTTCCCTGGAGCACTCAAGGAAGCAATGGTCCGCCCTCTCTTGAAAAAACCATCTTTGGACCAGACCGAATTGACCAACTATCGGCCGGTTTCCCATTTGCCCTATTTGGGCAAACTTATCGAGAGGGCGGTGGCGTCACAGCTACAGGGCTATCTGGATGAGGCTTCTGTCCTCGATCCCTTCCAGTCCGGCTTCCGCCCGGGCCACGGGACAGAGACGGTGCTGGTCACTCTGACGGACGAACTGCGTAGGCATCTGGATTGAGGTGGCGTGGCAGCACTGGTGTTGTCAGATCTGTCGGCTGCATTTGACACAGTCGACCACCAGTTGCTGGCCCGCCACCTCGCTGATGTGGAGATTCAGGGGCTTGCTCTTCAATGGTTCGTCTCTTTTCTTCAAGGTCGGGGACAGAGGGTGGCGATTGGGGACCAGCAGTCCCGAAGGCACCCCCTTGAGTGTGGGGTCCCCCAGGGAGCTGTGTTGTCCCCTATGTTGTTCAACATCTATATGCGCGCCCTCGCCCAAATTGTCCGGAGGTGTGGGCTTGGGTGTCATCAATATGCTGATGATACTCAGCTCTATCTGATGCTAGGCGACCAGTCGGATTTCGGTCCCGATGACCTTTATCGGGTGTTACAAGCTGTGGCTGGTTGGCTCAGACTGAGTCAGTTGAAATTAAACCCAGCAAAGACGGAGGTCCTGGGCCTGAGTCGGACCGGTCTGGGGTTGGGGCTCCCTCTCCTGGCCTTCGACGGGGTGCCTTTGGAGCCTGCACGGGAGGTTAGGAGTTTGGGTGTGCTCCTGGACTCCTCGTTAACAATGGAGGCCCAGGTGGCAGCCACTGCCAAGGTGGCCTTTTACCATCTGCGGCTGGCTCGGCAGTTGGTCCCCTACCTTGACCGTGAGGACCTGGCCACTGTGATCCATGCGACGGTCACCTCGAGGCTAGACTACTGTAACATTCTCTACTTGGGGCTGCCTCTGTCCCAAATCCGGAAGCTGCAGCTAGTGCAGAATGCTGCAGGCAGGCTGTTGATGGGCCTCTCTAGGCGAGACCACATCCAGCCTGTGCTGCAAGCGCTGCACTGGCTGCTGATAGCATACCGGATTCGCTTTGAACTCCCGGAGGAGATCAGGGCCCTGCGGGACCTTTTACAGTTCTGTAGGGCCTGTAAGACGGAGCTCTTCCGCCAGGCTTTTGAGCAGGAGCCGCCGCCACCACTATTCCACCACCGTGGTATTGCTCCATCGTCTACCCCTATTATGGGAGGTATGCATCGCCTGGCAGAAGCGCGTAGAACATTGTCACTGGAGACCTCACTATTGAGACAGCTGGCTGTCGAATTGGGATTATTATGCCCATCTTGGGGTGATTTATATATAGGATGACATCAGAGCACCTTAAATATTGTATGGGTTTTATTGTGGTTGTTCAATGTTGTTTTATTGTATTTTATCTATTTAATTTGGCACTAGCCGTTTGTTAGCCGCCCTGAGCCGTTTGGAAGGGTGGGATATAAATCTAAAAATAAAATAAATAAAAAACTAAAATAAATCTTAATCTGTAAGGAAAAACCCCCAAAACAAAATGTATTTATTCATTTAACACTTTTTACCCAGCCTTCCCTTGTGATCCAAGGCAGCTTACAATAATAGTTTTTAAACTTGTCCAGTTAAAACCTTAAAAGGGAGCGGTGGCGCAGGCAGTTAAACGCCTGCACTGTAGCATCACCTGAGCAGCCACTATGGCTGTTCGAGTACCACCGCGGTCGAGGTGAGCTCTCGACCTTCGTCCCAGCTCCCGCCTACCCAGCGGTCTCGAAAGCAACCTAATTGCAAGTAGGTAAATGGGTACCCACCCTTAGAGGGGTGGGGGGCACCCTGTGTGGTTGGCTGAAGATGGCGGAGATAGCGGAGACGGCGGCAGTGGCGGCAACGATGGCGGCGGCGACGATCCTGGCGTGGACGGCATTGGTGGTGCGGCGAGCAAGGCGGCGGCGAGCAAGGCAAGGTGCGCGTTTGAGCGATCGCTGGCGGCGGAGAAGGAGTACACCGAGGGCTGCCATGAAGAGAGAAGAAAGGGGCGTGCGCAGATGCCGAGTTCCGGCTCAGCGGAGCCAGAAAGGACGTGGCTGGGCCGGAAAGTAGGCGGAGCTGCGCGCTTAAGGAGGAGATCGCCACCACTGAATGCCGGAGACGCCAGAGAACGCCAGAGAAAGAACAACCCGCTGGACCAGGAGACCCGACCATGCCGAGCCAACGGAGAAACAGCAATAGCCACCACAGAGGGGGTGCCGGTAGGTTGTCCCACCCCCCCTTCATACATTGTGGCCCTAGCTAGGAACACAGGTGATTAGCACCAGAAACCCTGTAAGCCGCTCTGAGACCCTAGCCATGGGACAAGAGCGGGATATCAAGTCTAATGTAAATAAATAAATAAAAAGCTGGATAGCATTTAAATCCCTGGCAAACAAGCAAGTCTTGCAGCACCTCCTGAAGATGCCCAAGGGAGGCCATTCCACAGAGCAGGAGCCATGATGGAAAAGGCCCTGAGCTCTGGTCATTGCCAGACAGAGGCCACCCTAAGTGGTGGGATAGCCAACAGACGGCAATCTGAAGACCATAGTTGCACATGGGGACAAATGGAAAGAGACAGTCTACAATTAGTAGAACTAGCTGAAGTCTGGGGTGAGGAGGACATTTTCCAACTTTGCCCCAAAATCAATGCTGAAAAAAAGAGCAGTTTGGCTACATTTACATAGATAAAATTCTCTTCACTGTGAATTGCCTGAAATGCCAATATTGGCAGAAATGAGGGGGTTATGCAGTTCTGATACAGCTACCAACAGTAACAGCATGGCAGTGTTTCCCAAATGAGTTAGGTCACATCCTGAGAAGTATGCCTCCATGCTTGAGAGGAGATGGATGGAGTGTAAGGGCAGGGCCTCAGGTAACTACGCTCCGCACTCCACAGGTAAGGATACATCTGCTCATCAGTCTCCAATTTTGACATATTCATTTCCTTCACTACGTTTTCCCTCAGAATTAAATCCAAACAAATGGTAACCTAAGCTTGTTATGCCTTATTGGTCCTTGCATCTGTTAACTATCTCCATTCTGCTGTATGCCAATTTGCTGCCCAGCCTGTACCTATATGTATGGACTGGTCACTTCTATCTCATTGTATCTGAAGACGTGTGGGTGCGCACGAAGGCTTATACCTTGAATAAAAACTTTTGTTGGTCTTAAAGGTGCCACTGGACTCGAACTCTGTTCTGCTGCCTCAGACCAACACGGCTACCCCCACTTGCTTCTGTCGTGGGGAGAGGAAGGGAAGGCGGCCTTCTTCCTCCGCGGTTACCGCTCTGGACGCGGCTCAGCGTCCACTTTCTCGCCACGCAACAGCGGTTAAGAGGCTCGGCAGACAGTTGCTTAGCAACAATGCAAAGCAGCCCGGGAGAGCCACGCAGGCGCACTGTCTACCTCAGCCGTCGATCTAAGGGCATAATCAAACTTCCGGGTTCCTTCACCTTGAATCTGGATCCGGCGGCGGGGTTTGAGCAGAGACGGAAGAGGAGGGGGTAATGCGCTCGTGGTGCTGGCCGTCTTCCGACCCGCTCGTTGGTGCCCCGTGACATACGCACTCAAGGAACCTGCAGCCGGCACGCAGGAGGGGAGGGGGAATTCCTTTCTTCTCCGGTCCGACTGGCGCCGTCGCGATTTTCTAACGCGTTGCGCGCACTTCAGGTCTCCAGCCTCGGTAAGGGAGAGAGACCGTGACGTAGCAGGCTTCATTCCGCTGGTATTTAGGCTTCTTGTTCTACATGTCTTGGCTCTTTTGAGTATATCCCAAGTACAGACTCATCGCAACTCAGTCCTGCCCCCTCCTCAGTTCGATTCGAAGCATTATCTTAGAATACGTCCTGAGGCATTCCCCCTTGGCTCGCGTACTTTGAATTCAACCGCTCGAGGGTGGTCAGATATTTTTTTAAGGTTTGCAAACTAATCATGCTTTAAATGAATAATGTGGCAAATTCCTTGTACAACACTAAGTTATTTCGGCTGTCTTTCTGTCATCGTTTGGCAATCCTCCCTATTACTGTCATGCATTTTAACGTGCTTGATCTTGTAACTAATATAGCATAGTGTACAATTGGTGCTAAACTGGTATTTCTAACTTTTCGTACAGTGCTTTTTAATACATATCAAGTCATTGTAGCATTGGTAGCCTTCAGAAAGGGCATTCTACTTTGCAATACTTGAAAGACTAGATCCCTGTTAAATGATGTGGAAGTGAAGTGATTGGGAGGCTTATGAAGTGCTGCTCTCTGTTCCTTAAACATTCGGTGTAACCATAATGGATTGTTTTGATATACCAAGCTGAGCTAAGGTTTCAATTCAAGTTTGACTGCTTCAGAATTGGCTAGTTGTAGTTACTGTATGGTGACTATTTATGCTGCCACATCTCAACCCAGACCTGTAATGTAGTCATAAAACAGCAATAGAATTTTAATTATACAAATGAGACACCCCCATTATGGGATCCAAATCAAGAACTGGTCTCTTCAATGTGACAGTGTTATCCTAAACTGGTTGACTCAAAGCTGTCCTGTGATGTTCACTGAGTGGGAAATTTTCATTTTTAATAGAAATCAGCAAGAAATACTCTTGAAAAGTAACATGAAGAATTTAACAAATGCAGGGGGGGCAGAGTGGCAATACTCCACACAATTCATTGGGAGTAAAGATGCTGCATTTATATCCCATTCTCTTTTTTCAAAAGAACCAGGATGGCTAACAAAGATTAGTGAAAGCAGACCCAACTGAAAGGGCTTTGCAGTAGCTTACCCTTTCTGAAATTGATAGAAGCACACGTGGTAATTGGTGAGTCAGGCTGATGAAAGAAGCCTTATTTTGCCTCTCTGTGTTACATTAGTGAAAGCAGACCCAACTGAAAGGGCCTTGCAGTATCTTACACTTTCTGAAAAGTAGTTAGATATTGATGGAAGCACACGTAGTAACTGGTGAGTCAGGCTGATGAAAGAAGCCTTGTTCTTTGCCTCTCTGTGTTATGGCTTCTGATGGAGGAGAAGCCAGTTGACAGTTGGGATAAGTAAAAAGGTAAAGGTTCCCTTGCTCGAAAGCTAGTCGAATCCGACTCTAGGGTTGCGGTGCTCATCTCCGTTTCAAAGCCGAAGAGCCAGCGTTGTCCGAAGACGTTTCCGTGGTCATGTGGCTGGCCTATTTATCTACTTGCAATTTCTTGCTTTCGAACTGCTAGGTTGGCAGGAGCTGGAACTAGAGACAGGAGCTCACCCCGTCTTGCGGCACCCGGGTCTTGAACCGCTGAACTACTGACCTTCCACAGCCTGCAGTTCAGCGTCTTAACCACTTGAGCCACCGCAGCTCCATAAGCTAGTTGACAGTTGGGATAAGTAGACTTCTGGAAAAGGCTGGACTATAAATTCAGTGGGACTGATTTTTCAGTAAACATGCATAGGTGGGATTTGGGTGTCATCCTAACTCTGCTTATCTAAAATTAAATCTTGCTAACCTCATTGACACAACTCTAATTAAACCTTCTTAAAATCTGGCTGTAAATCATTTAGGCTGTGTGGATAGGTTGGTTTAAATGATATCACAATTTTAAATTTCATCATCTTATTCTTGAGATCTTGTAGTAAGTGTGCTTTAAGATTGCAACCTGAGAATGAATTCCACTGACATGGGAGCTGAGAATGAATTCCACTGACCTCTGTGAGACTCACTTCCCAGTAAACATGCATAGGATTGAGTTAGATGGGTAACCTCCTAAGTACATTTACCAAGAAGGAGGTCTCATTGAATTTAGGTGGACTTATTTCCAAATAAGGGGCCGTGGTGGCTCAGAGGTTAAGACACTGAGCTGCAGATCGGAAGGTTTATAGCTCAGCAGTTCGAGACCTTAGTGTCACATGATGGAATGAGCTCCCATCTCTGACCCCAGCTCCTGCCAACCTAGCAGTTCGAAAGCAAGAAATTGCAAGTAGATAAATAGGTTCCGCTTCGGTGGGAAGGTAACAGTGTTCTGTGCACCTCGGCGTTTAGTCACGCCGGCCACATGACCACAGAAACATCTTCGGACAGCGCTGGCTCTTCGGCTTGGAAACGGAGATGAGCACCACCCCCTAGAGTCGGATTCGACTGGCCTTCGAGCAAGGGAAACCTTTACCATTTCCAGATAGCATGTTCAGGAGGGATGATAGCTATTGAATCACCATGTAGTTATGGAACTCCTTGAATGGCTCAAAAATGATAATTTGTTTTTATCTTTCAGTATTAACTAATGTCAGCACCCTCAATGAAGGAAAGGCAAGCATGCTGGGAAGCGCGGGATAAGCTCTGGAAGTGCTTAGATGAAAATATGGAAGATATATCCAAGTGTGACAAGTCTAAGTGCTCTTTTGAAAGTTTATGTCCACAGCAGTGGGTAAGTGACACTGGCGATATAAATTCATAGAGACTGGAGAGGATACAAGAGCACTGATTGTACTTGTTACCCTGGTCTGCCAAAGGCAATAACCAAAGTTACACAGCATGGTAATTACCCCACTCTGTTATGGTATCTCAGAATGCAATTTTATCCTGTTCTTTACCGAACCTATTTGTCTGACCAGTGAGATGAATCTAGATTGTGCCATTCTACTTACCGGATACTAAAGTGATAGTTCTTTTTTTAAAAAGGTTAACATGAAAGTTACTTATAACGTGTAAATCGATATTTAGTTGGTGTAATCAGTATTATATACATTTACTGTTTTTCCTTTTCAAAAGCATCAGGGAGATGATGGATATTCTACACAGGTTCCTGGGACAGTAACAGGCTGTATGAGAGCTAATAAACTCAAGCCACTCAAGGCAGGTATAGTTGGTCAGTTCTATACCGTATCAGGGATTGGGGAGGTAGCCTTTTATGTATGGGGTTGCACTCCCCTTGAAAGAACAAGTTTGCCGTCTGGGGGTGCTGTTAGATCTGTCTCAGCAACTGGACACTTGTATCTTCTCTGTAGCACGTCACACTTTTATTCTCTAGTTACGTTCAAGGATGTATCCCCCATATAGCTGGATATTGTGCTGTCATTGCACTACAGCAGACACTTGCAGTTAGGTTTTCTTCTGTGGACTAGACAGTCAGTTGCAAATGATTGCTATAGCACACCAGTAGTGCAGTATCCAGAAATGTTGGGGGCGGGTCTGCCTTTGAAGACAGTCCAGCTAGTTCAAATCCAGTAGGATTACTTGGTGTAGCACAAATTAGAGCACATGCCTCACCTTGTGCCAGACCATTTTCATTGGAGTGAGTCTAGAAGCAAATTGGTAGCCAGAGTGGTAGTTAGCATCTTTAAAACTCTACATAGTCTGGGACTAGGGACTTTAAAGTACTCGCTGCTGCTGGATGAACCTCCCCAATTAGTGTGGTCATCATCTGAAGCCATGCTTCATGTGCCACCACTCATCTGAATTACAGTGGGTGCCAGTATCAGGCAGGGATTTTTCTGTGGTGGTATCTCAATTGTGGATTCCCTTCCCTACAGACATCTGGCTGGTGGTGAGTGAGGTAAGTTCATAGTGCCAAACAAAAGATGTGTTTTTATGCTTGTATCTTTAACAATTAAAACAATGTAAATAGTCTTGAGCTCTGTTGTTGGGAGAGTAGACAGAAATGATTAAATAGGTTATACTTAAATTTGAATTGCAGTAACAGTCATCAGTGGCTCTGAATTCTATAACACTGTAATTTTACTGTACCAATCTGGTGTCCTAACAAAGTGATTTTTGTTCAAAACAGGTTAAATACTTCAATAGAAGAAGAGAGTATTTAAAATACAAAGCTAAACTAGAAGCAGGAGAATATCAGCCTTCAGTGAACACTGAGAAGTCATAGTTAATCTGCCCCTTTTCTGGTTACTTCAGCCATGAAAGTGTTTGCAGAAGAAAAGCACTGGTGTGCCAACAGCCTCTTTTGAATTAAATCGAGAACCAATCATGTGATGGCTAGAATGTTGGTATGTTGCCTCCTTTTAAAGATATGATTGTTTCTGGATTGTGTGTCAGTCTCCTTCATCCATTCTTTGGAGTATAGGGTGGGAAGAAGAGTGACCATCTGTCCTTTCAACTTGTGAAAGGTTCTGTCTCCATTAAATATGAACAGAAGCACTCTCAAACCTTGAAGAACAATGGACCCACCTCTAAAGTACTTTTTTAGAATACCCTTGCAAAATAATTCCACACTACTTTCCTCGTCCCCAATATGACCTAAAAGATTCTCACATCAATTAACAATGAAAAAGTTTGCACTTTTCATACTGGATATTTATAAATCTATATTTCTACAAAGCAACAGTCTATTTCATGGCCATTTCACACATGCCAAAAGATTTGCCATTGACCCTCTTCTTTCAGCTCCCCTTGTTCCCCCTGCTGGCCTTGCAACCCACCTGTGGAAAGATTGGTCACACGCTTTGAGCCCTTGACCCCACAGTTTGAGAAGAGACCACAGCACTTGGCAGTTGCCATTCTGAAGCCATTAGCATAGTTCCCCTTGCTGCTCTGTCTCTGGTGTTAATGTATTGGAAACAGGAAGGGGGAGATGAGGCAAAGAGGAAAGAAAACATCGTTTCTGCTAGAATGTAAGCAACTTTGAGTGCACTCCAGTCAACATCAAAATAAGTCTACAATAATATCCCTCTGGCATCTGCACCAAGACCTTTTCATGTATTCCAAAAGCATTTATTATCAGTGAACAGTTTTAATAAAGTGACGGTTTAAGGCATTTAATATATTTTAAAAGACACACATGCAAAAAAAAAAAAGGTCTGGCATCTATAATTGCTCCTTAGATTTTATAGCACCATCAAAGCAGCACTTCTAATGTCCTTTGTGTATTTATCTCTGTATTTTTTGCCTGATGATCTGTTGCCTTGTGTATTCCCAAATCAGCAAAGCTCCACTTACATGGACATTAAGTGACCGAATAACTCCTTGCTGCGGAATTTCTACACAAACATCCAGCTGCTGAATCAGATTTGCAGGAATTCCCTCGTGCTCATTTCTGATGATAAAACACAAACATTCAGATTTAGAGAATACAGAACTTTCCTTTTGAGAAGAGTATTGCAGTGGGGCAAATTCCTATTCCTTTGTCCTGGTTAACAAAACTCAAAGAATACCAGCCCTGTTCGACTTGGAAAATGAATGCTTAAAAATCTTAAATACCTTGCACCACTGGGCAGAGACCTTTTGAAGAGAAATCTTTTATGCTTTCAGCACTAGGTGATCTGGTTTCTTAACACTATAACTATTTTAATTTACTGCAGTGATGTGCTTATAGGTTCAAAATGTCTATGCTTATTTATGTGCTACTGATACAGGAGAAACTAATGTATTCCAATGCCTATATGGGAAATAAGAAGGCCATTTTGTGTAGTGGCAAATGACTGATGGGAAGTGGTAACAAACAGATAAATGTTAAGAGTCAGATCTCAGAGGTTTGTAAACAGCCCTGCTTGGTCAATATCTTACCAGACTGGCATCTTACATTAGAATAAACTGTGTAAACTGGCATGTGAACAGAAAGAAGACTCAGGCTGAAGTCGGTGTGTTTATTTTAAAATATGATCTTACAATATTCCTGGTGCTGCAGGAGGAGGCCTTCATTTGATCTTCCATTTATGGGTTTGGAACAGCACAGAGTTCAAACCAGGGAGCAAATTACTGTATCAGTTACATTCTGTTTACCATCTCCACAACTAATATGGAATATAGATCCCTGAAATTGTGTTCCTGCCTTAGCACCTGAAAACGGCATTCAATGCTAATGTATCAGATAAGCTGTGAGGGGACACTGACACCCTTCAGGTACTTTTTCAAGTTGAAAGGAGAAAACAAATAGTGGGGAACTCGCTTTCTCCAGTTAAGGCCAGACAATGAAGCATGGGACCCTCAAATAGCAGGGAGATGGGTTGGAGGGCTGTTACACAAAAAGAGACAACATCAACCAGAGGAAGAGTTTAAAAGTCAGACGGTGAGGGGCTTGGGGGTGGGGGAGAATCTGGTTTTGCTTACCCTAGCAACAGCAGGGATTTCTCTGGAAAGCAATACTCTGTTAGATTACAACTTTTAGCTGTTTGTTCCACACCTATAATGGTGTAACCTTCAGTTTTCTTCTGATCCAAATAATCAATAAGCTGAAATGGCTTTACCTGCACATTTAAAAAAAATCCCAGCAAGATTTGTATTATAAAATCCTCTAACATATTATAAGAATAGCTGTGTCAGTCATATCATGTCAGATTTTTATTAAATCAATCTAAAGGCTAATATTCTGTGAACTGAAATTATTCTTGAGGAGGCTGGTCAATATATGCCATTTGTACAAATCACATTCTGTTCAATAGGAATGTAACAGCAACCATGCTGATCAGACCAAGGATCCATCTAGTTCAACATCCTGTTTCCAGCAGTAGCTAGCCAGATGCTTCTAGGAAACCCACAATCAAGCTATGAAGAAAATGGCCATCTTCTAACAGTTTGCCACCCAAAAAATTATATTCAGAAGCAGGATGAAAGATAAAATGTGGTAGATGGTCATGACAGTTATATAAATCAAAATAGCAAATACCTATTCATTATTTTGTCTGACACAATTACCAGAGCCACCTAAGCAAGAAGCCATCATTAACATGTTGAGCACAGTTCAGTGGGAAAAAGTGGGTTTTCAAGGGTACACTGGGGATTAATTTATACATGTAAATTATAGATCTCACATGAATATATGGATATTTACATAGAAGTATTTTATCTTTACAGTACTTGACTATGAAATAAAAGCCAATGCTATCCTATGTTATACCCCCTAAGATAAATTGTCATATTATTGCATTGACTAAAATATTGTGACCCACCCTGAGCCCGTTTACGGGATGGGCAGGATATAAATGTGAAAAATAAATGATAATTTGTTAACTTTCATATAATGGGGGGGGGGGGACTGGGACATAGTGAAATCACTGAGATGCAATGGTATTCAGCTGCCTGAACAAAGCTTTTTGAAGGTTCCACCCTGCAAACAGGTAAAATCAGCAACCGCTCATTCATGTACATTCGCTGTGTGGCTCCCCCATTATGGAATGGTCTGCCTGAGGATATTAGGAAGGCCCCCACAGAATCGTTCAGGGGGGCATTTTTGTAGAAGGAACAAAGCTGCAGTTTAATGGATCAGCTAAGGAGGTGACTAGGGATAAAGTCTTTCCTGCAGTGTCTTATTGCCTTAAACAGATGTGTTTACATGGTGGTGTTCTTGTTTCCCCCATTCTACAATACCAGCCCAACTGCATTATTTTGTTTTACTAGGAATCTTTGCTGCTGGATTTGACTATATTACCATACAGAATCTATATTACCATATAGAATCATCTAGTCCAACCCCCCTGCACAATGCAGGAAATTCACAAATACCTCCCCACACACACGCCCAGTGACCCCTGCTCCATGCCTAGAAGATGGCAAAAAACCCTTCAGGATAACTGGCCTGGAGAAAAATTGCTTCCTGACCCCAAAGTGGCAATCAGCATTTCCCTGGGCGTGATAGAATGGGCCACAAGAACTTATCATACTTGTAATACATCTTGTGTTTCAGTGAAAAAGAAAGACTTTATATAAAAATGATAATAAAAAACCCAAAAACTTTGGCAGAAGCACCACTCTGGTACATAGCAAAGTGCCACAAAGATAGCAAACAAATGCATAAGATCTTGATAGTTACATGAAATTACAAAGTCACACCTCTTAGTTCTGCACAGCAATTAAATTTATGTGATACAGAAATAAGGTTTTTTACCCACCTCAAGAAGGGAAAGCCACTGTTCCGCAGATACACTGAGATATTGAAACTGTTTGTCATTTATGTAATGAAGGCTGCCCACAATTAGAGCTGACACCCCAAATATTTCACATGTACGACACAAGCCTATAAATTAAACAAAACATTTTCAACTAACAAATCTGTTTCATCAATTGAATACTGCACTTGGATACTGCAGATGGGAGAGAAGAAAAGATTCAAAATAGGCTCACACATAAGCTATTAGGTTATACACAAGCCCCAAAGCAGAAAGCTCTAATTTCCACTTTATGGACATCTAAAATCTTAGTACACACATCTTAGAACACAATCCTACAAACAATTCATTACTCCAAGTGGCTGTACTAACTAATGTATAGTAATTAACACAACAGGGGAGAAGGAAAAGGAAAATGCCTCCCTTCTTTGTTCCAGCTTGATCATAAAAAAATTATTTCCATCTGAAATTCTTACAATATTTCTAGGGTGAATACAAAAACAGATCTGTTAGTTTTTAATTATAAAAATTTAAAATAAATGCTAGTGGTTTAAAATAATAAATCTTACCTCCCAGGTTGGTGGGTTTATCAATGAGCGAAGCCACTACAATCAGTCTACTGTTTGATTTACCAAGTTTAGCAGCCCGATCTTGAAATACAAGCTCTAGATCAAGATCAAGAGTACTGTTCTTCCAAGGGATGATCTTTTTTTGAACATCTGTCCATTCCCTTTGATTATCTGGCTCAGCTGATTTCAAACCTGAGATAGAATATTTAATCTGATTTTAATTTTCCTATTGTATGCTGATTTGAGTGCTATTGAGGGAGAAGAGAAATATTTTATATAAAATAATTATTTGAAGGCAGCAAATGTTGTCCTAAATATCCCAGTACATTCAAATTAAGTCCTTAATAGTTGGTAGCTAACACTAGTTATTTAAGATTAAAATTAGTCTACTTATAGTTTACCTCGATCTTGTTGAGACCAGTCACTGGGCTTCAGATTAAGGAGCTCAGTGTGAGAACAGATGCATGGAAACGTTGCACTCAAAGGAATGTCTGTGAATGCTATAAACTTATTGAGAGATATCCATTCTTCTTCAGCAAGTTCTGAAAGATGTGGTAGGGTATAAAATATTGTCTGCAAAATAAGATTTTTAAAAAAATTCATCAATATTAAAAAATGCACCTTGTTTCTCTCTCTCCCCCTCTCACACAGAATGTGAAGGAATCCTGGTTTAAAACGAACCCCCATTACTCAGGATGTACAAATATTAATGAGCTGCTTAGCCATCCCACCCCAGCGAACACCCCCAGGAATCTAAGCCTGGATTCAACTGCATGGCAGGGAGAAAATAAACTCTGGTTAAACATCTGTAGTTATATGTTATGAGTAACTGGAATCAGTTTCAAACTAGGATTCCTTCAGGATGAGGGATTCACCCAGAGTCCAGAAACAGGTTGGCTTTGCACACATTCTATCAGCTTGATGAAATGCCCAAATGCAGCCAGCAACAGATCCAAGGATGCTTTGTGGCCAAGCAGGGATCTCAAGGTCTCCCTGCACCAAGTACAGCTCACTACCACCTCCATCACACTGGCTCTTTCAAAAAAAATCAAGAAACAGGTCGCAAATCTAGATGGAGCATTTTTTAAAAAAAATCTGCATATTTACCTCAAGACAGTAATCCTTAAGTGGATGGAAGTTTTCAAAAAAGAAGTGTTTTTGGATGCGCTGCCAATTCTTTTTAGCATTCCTGCAGGTGGGGAAAAAACATGACCTGACTAAAAAGAATCTTCAGTAAACCTTTACAAATGAAATTACCAAGTCAGTGACTTTTTAAAACTTGTTTCAGTTTCCAAATAATAAAGAGTGACAGAAAAAGTACCCAATGACACTGCAAATGAAGAGATGTCTTACTACTGCAGGAACAGTAATACAGGAAAAGCTCCCATACAGTTTCAGTACAGGGACATGATCTACACAACTTTGGGATCTCTTCAATGAATTGAATAAAAAGGCTCATCAGAGCAATGGAGATCTGTGAACTGGACTGCGTGCTATGACTCCAAGGCTCCAATATCTTATGTTGCTGGCTTCTGCTTTTGGACCAATATGGCTGCAAACAACTTGTCAGCTTGTATGATACCTAGGGCTGCCAAGTCTCGTTGAATCGTTGAAACAGCCCCGTTGCCAGAGCGACGCATAGCGTCACATCCTGGCGACAGCGGTGCAACACCTGTTGCCGTCCCCCGCGGCAGAGCTCTTGTAAAGAATGACGATCCCCCACCGCGATTCAACGAGACCTGGCAGCCCGGATGATACCTGAATTCAGCTGATCAGGAGAAAATGGTATCATCTGTAAACAAACAGAATTAGGAAGAACGTGCAAATATGAAAAGGAAACATGGGGAATGACTACCTAATATGGCTTTGACTATTCACACCTCATAACACTGCAAACTCATCTCCTGAATTCAATTACTTTCTATCACTTAATCTTCTGAAAAGAGACTGGACTCTCACTAGATAGGGGGGAGAATAGAAACTTTGAGAGGAATTGTTGCTATGGAGTCTAATTGCTTTATCGCCTCTTGCTTTTATTTATTATTTATAGTCCACTTTTCTTGTTGAGAGTCAAGAAAGACCTTGGCCTACATAAACTCACACTGTTATCTTTGTTGCCTGCCAGAATATCCACTATGAACTGGCATTAGGAAATCTTTCCATGAGCATCTTAAAATTTGCTTGCTTTTTCCCTCTTTTTATTTTCTGACATCTGGGCCTGATGAGTTCTGGAGAACTCAAAAGCTTGCAGACTGGTTTGTATCACTGGGTTGGTCCTAATGAAAGGTATTACATGGACTGTGTTTCTGGATTTGGCTTTTGACCAACATGCCTATAATCAACTTGTCTACTTGCAGCAAATGGAGCAAGGCACAAAAGTTCAATTCCTTGAGTTTGTGCAAAACAGAATCAAAGCCATTACCAGAAGTCTAGCTCTTCATTCAACATTTCCCGAGAGCAGAACACAAACACTTTCAAAATAAACCACCTCTCTATCTTCCACAGAGGGGAAAACACTGCACCACTTTTAGTTTCTCCCTATTCCTGCATGACTCAAGCAACCACCTTCCCATCCTATCCATCCAGAATAAGATGGAAGAGGAAGAGCTCTCTTCAAATAGGTGGAATGCAGGTCTGTTCACTGACAATAAAGATGTAGTAGATACACCTCTCTCCCTCTCCCTCCCCACCTGCTGCATGTACGAAGAATCGTTAAACAAGAAAACTCCAGCCACAATTTCATTAAGAATTTCACTTTCTCAACTGATATTCAATTTGACTCTTTTCTGAGTGTTCCAACTTAATCATAACATCACAATTATACAAATAACTAAATACTTCTTGAGTAGATACAACTCATCCAAAAGTGGTCTTTGCAGTTTATTAGATTTATGACAACAAGCAAAGCAAATAAAACAAGCACAACATAAAATATTTACTAACCCTGTTCCATGCATGCTTTCTGCTTGATGGAGACTACTTTCAATGACTGGAGTTAAAGTTTCAAAATCATCCATATGCAACTCTTTGCACGTTCCCCAGATTTTTTTAAGAGCAACGAAAGCATAAAGTCGAACACTAAAATTGTGATGGAAACACCACTGCAGAACAACAACTAAGGCTTTCTTCAAAACTGGTATCTGGAGAAAAAAGCGTCCGTTAGTTCACAACCAAGAATCTTTGCACTGCAAAGAAATCAGATCAATATTATTCATCCAAGTCCTAAATAAGAGACATTTTATACTTGGCTCTGAATGATGTGTAAAGTTCAAGTGCATTAAGGAATTCCATATCCAGAGATCAGATTTATTTTGCCAATTTATATTCTAACACTTTCCAATTTATATTATAACATTTCTCTACAACAGTCTTTGATGTGATACAACACGGCAGTAATATATACAAAAGTATAACTCTGAGAAGTTTTTTCTGTGAAAAGCCTATTCAAAAGCACATTGATATAATGGAAATGTTCCACAGGATTCTTTTTAACACTCTATACCCAATCTGGTTTGCAAGAAAAAGCACTTACCTTCTCAGAAATATTCTGAAGAATTGTGTCCAAGTGTGATAACACTGATAAAAATGTACAAATGCTAGTTTTAAGTGAGTCTTCATCCTAAAAAAAAAGTTATATATCATTACTAAGATTTCTCAATTTATGTAACTCGGTAATAATTTCTACCAGACCTGGGCTAAGCAACATCAGACTTCTATAAAATTGTGTGGCCATCTTGGAAAATTATTGGAGGCCAAAGCTTCTCTCCCGATGGAGACTAGTCTCCTGAGCTCATCTCCTGATGGACAAAAAAAAAAGGAGTACATAGTGCTCTAGGGTCTGCATTGGCTTCCTTTGGAGCATGGTTCGTTATGCTGACCTTGACCTGACCTAACATATGAATGTCCAGAGTGTAAATTAGGGCATCAACCCACTAGAGTGAATCTCCTACCACTATTATTTCGTGCACTGAGATGTATCTTGAGCATCTTTTTACTATATCACTATGCTCAATTGGCAAGGATATAGAGAGGCACTTCTCAGTGACCGTCTCCAGAGCTCCAAACTCCTCTTCTTTCCTGAAAGCCTCCTTAAAGCCAGTGCTCCTTAAAGCTAGTGCTTCCAGAAACCATGCTTGGACTGCCGTTTGATGGCTGGATGTATTACATTTATTCTATTTCATTTTTCATTTTCTAGCTGGTGGGAGAACATGGTATTTACTTCAGCCTTCAAGAAGGCAGAATACTCATTTAAGTAATTCAATGCTTTTCTTGGTGTTCTCACGGCATACTAGAAATCACATGGAATCTATGTTCTTATATATTCAATGTAATCATCCTTAAGAAGTTATTTTCTTTTATTAAGTTCCTATGGCACGCTAAACACTGGACAGAACACAAGGTTGATGTCAAACCAGACACTGATGGAGGAAAAGGGCAGGAGCTGAGAAGGCAAAAAGACACACAGGTAAGCAGAAGCTAGGGTAGCTCAGGAAAGGCCCTGCTAAATGAGAAGGGTGGTCTGCACCGGAAGTAGAGGAAAGAGGAGACAGTGGCTGTTCTAGACAATTTGAGAGTGGCATGACAAAAAGCACAGAAATGGGAACAGAGAAGAATGTAAGTGAAGATGAAGGAACATGAGATGGAAAATGCTAATAAATTAGCACTAGAATACTAGAGATGGTATTAAGCAAGAGAGGAAGCCAGCACAGAACCTGAGTAATGTAGTGATATATTATTACAGATATACTAAGTGCCCAAGAGCATACATGAGCTACGGAAATCCACGTAAGCACTAGAATCAATACAGCAGCATTACAGTGATCTTGGAGGGGAATTTATGAGTGAACAAAAACTTGTTCTGTAGGATAATATAGCACATTTGCATTCAAATTATGCATTGAACTGAACTTCTAAATACTTACATAACTAAAGCAATCCCAAAATTTTTGGAGAAAATGAGGAAATTTGTGTAGAATCCAGATGATGGTCCACTCTATTAAATACTTTACAGATGCTTGATTGCTGCAATAGCCAGCCTGAAGAATCCTATCAACAGTCCTTGTCAAAAAATCCTAAATAAAACAGCAGGGATTAAATCAGTTGTACTTTGCAAATACATTCATTTTCTATACACACACACCTAGAATCCATACAGCTTTTCAAGATGTTTCATTCTTAATAATAGTTTAGTGAGTACCAAGGCATCACCCTCCATCCCATGCAAGGTATGTTAATTAAAAGTATAAATATAAAATTTCCTCTCCATACAATGTGTTTTCATCCTATGCAACAGCAAAATATAAACATAACAGAGCAAATCGGTGGAACAGCTACTGATTGATTTCTACATGAAGGAAATCTCTGCTCTAGGATAACGTTTCTGTTGGAGCACCACTAGTCAAAAGTTATGAGGAAGCATTTTATGTACAATAATACCTCATGAAGTTTGGGTAAAAGGACTAGCAATGTCTGCCACATTCGATTTTTAATTCTGTGCTGCAAGGAATTCACATAATAGCGAGTTTTTGATTTGGACATCAGTTCACCCTGTGGAAAACACAAACAATGATATGTAATATACTGAATGATAGGATTCCTCCAACTTTGGTCAAATAATACCCTCTTCTGTACCAACATACTGGTGACACAGTATACAAACTTTCAAAACAAACCTTCAGCAGACTATGGTCATGTAAGACACTGATTTCTCCATTCTACTGAACATTATTTTAAACTCATTTTTATGGCAAGCTGAAGACTGGTTGGACAATAGAACAGTGGCTGAATTGTTCATCTTTGAAAATGAAGGAGTGTAGTGGCTCCAGCACAGGGGACCCCAAACTCTTTGAGCACACAGACACCTTTGGAATTTTAAGAGCAGTGAATGCCATCATAAAATGGCTACCACAGAAAGCAGAGCCAGACCTCAAATGGCTGCCTTAGAAGGTGGAGCCACACCTCCTGGGAAGAATGGAATCTTGTAGAAGATATGAAACCACACACTAAGGAAAGTGCAGGTGCTTGCCAGTCCTCCTGAGCCTACAGTGAAAAACCTTTTCATTTTAAAAAGGGCAGCCAATAACGAACCCTGCCTTACAATGTTCCCACCCACTTTCTGAACTCCAATTATAACAAAACAATCGAAGAATGAAAGGGCACCCCCTGCCCCTGAAAGCCAGGCATGCAATTGCCAAGGGAGTGGGACTGTCAGGCTCCCGCTGTCAATTTGGAACAACTGAATAAGAGGAGGTCCAGTAAAGAGGGTTGAGCTGGGTAGCCTGTAGCGAAAGCAAAGCTTAGATGTATCGTACTCACAATGCACCACAAATGGTCTTACTTTATCAAGCAGAGTCATGAAAAAATCTTCTATAAACTTCTTGTGCAATGTATTTGTTTCATCTAGCAAGCAAAGGAATTTGATGGCACATATTCTCACATAATGGTCATCTCTGTTTGTACTGTAATACATTATGATTATGTATTACATTATGAGAATACATTGTATTGTAATGCATTATGAGAATCCATTAGTTGGTTTTCTGCAATACTCAGTACAACACTGAAGATTAATAATACATTTTTCTTTACTAGTAATTGTGTTATGAAAAAACATGTCTGCAAATGCATTCTTGTTTCACAGTAAGCCTTTCTATTCCTAAGAACTTGGGGCATCTCTGATTTGAATAAATATTCCTCTTCTTTCAGAAACAGTTGGAAGGACAAATTTTAATATACTATGTTAACGATGTGTTCGGGGAAAGTTAGTATTTCTATACTAATGCACTACCACATGGTTCTTTGCCTGAAATAATGCACTTTATTGCCCTTAAGATTGAAGCAAAATATTCAATGTAAATTACAGAAGCAGTGTTTTGCAAATATGTGATGTAGCATTGGTCTTCCTCAAAAATTAAGGATCTGCTATTACTCTGTTTGCTCAGGAAGTTTACAACAGCAGATATTTACCTTTTGCTCCCATTATGAGTTCCTAGCAATTTAGCACTCACATACACCCCAAAGCACAATTCAAAAAATCTTGCTTCAGAAGAACATCTGCAACATGTTTCTCTCAATAAAAGTATTTGAAGAAGACCAATGCTAAATCACATATTTGCAAATACAATTACAGTCACTCTCTAACAGTAAAAACTGAACATATGCAAAGGAAAGGGTGTAACACTGAACAGTATACAGGAAAACAAGCAGCTACTATTAAATATTACAAAACCAAACTTCAAACTACTGACCTTTCTATAACAACATTTGCTGCACATTCACTGCCAAGATTTTCCACAAAAGCACACACCTCCTGATTGAGTCTTGATATTAATTTGTATTTAAAAGAAGAAGAAAAACAATTACAAATTAAAGATTTTAAATAAACTCCTATATTGTTCCTTAATAATCTCTTATGCTATCCAGTCATTACAAACACAAAGCAAGTACAGCCCATGTATAACACAAAATGAAATAGTTCTTCTTAAACCCTTTTTACCTTTGATCACGCCTAAAAACAGTTCCAAACAAACAGGCCTCTACAAGAAGTTCGCTGTAATTGCCAGCATTCAAGAAAGCATTTTCTACAGCACTCGCATGTTCACAAGTAGGAAACATCCAAGTTTGACAGCAATAACTTAAAAGTGTATTAAAAACTCCATTCTTTGTAGAGGACATTTCAATAATCTGAAACATGATCTGAAAGAGGGAAGAAAAAACCCATCATGTACCCCAATAAAAGCACAACTAAAAATCCCAAACGTTCAACTTAATCACCCATTTTAGCCCCTTGTTAAAAACAAGCAAGTCTTACTTCAATTGCTAGATTAAGCTTCCTTTGTGTTGGTGTGACAATACAAAAACTTTGTGTCATGTGTTTGAGCATCATTTTTTTCATATATTCTCATGTGCGTAAAGACTCTTGCTTTATCTAGATCTGAAGTAAACCAAATGCACACATAGTTTACAAGTACATACATAATACTTCTTTTATTGTGAAGGTGGAGATAGATAAGCTAGTTTCAATTTTCAAACCAAAGGTAGCATCAAGTAAAATATGTCCACAGGCCTAGCAGTTATTCCTTCACAAAGGACTAAAAGGATTAAAAAAAACCTTCTCTTCTATGTCTGACACTGGAAAAAGACCAAGGGCATTCCTTTCCATTAAATCTAAATGGAAATATTACCTAAAGCTTTAAAATACCTCAAGTTTTTGTTAAGAAGAAGAGAGATTTCAAGCCAACACAATAAACATAAACTAACAAAGAAATCATGAGCTGGGTCCAGTGGAAAGGTTCATGGATGGACTTGGAGCGGATCTTTTCTTCCATCCCCCAAGCTGATGGTTTGCCCTGAAAAGCCTTTTGGAGGGTCAAAAGAGCATCCCCAAAGAAAATGCACCACAATACAAGGCACTGCAGCAACAAGGAGAAATCAGGCAAAATCGTTTCTCCATATTCTTTCTATTAGTGGTTCATATCTGTAGAGCAGTGATACTCACTCGGTGGGTCAAGAGTCATATGCAGCTCTTTGAACACAGTTCCCTACTGTGGTACCTGCCCCATGTCCCAGGAAAGTGAGCAAGGTGATTGCCTAGCAGAACTTGCACCTGGCAGGTTCCCAACTTAAAAGCTGCTGCTAGAGGATGGGTAAGCTGTGAGCTTCCCTGACCTGCTGGCCCCATGTTATGGATGGAAATAAAGAGCCCTTCCTCTCTCTCCAAGAATTACCCACCCTCTCTGTAACTTCTGCACTCCCATCCCAGCATCTAAGCAACTGCTGGGGGGAGAGCAAACTGTGTGCATAGAAGAATGGTGAAACCAGACACCAATGTGTCAACCACCCAAGAAAAGAGCAAGCTGGATACAGCAGGGTGGTGGCGGTTTTACTCTCTTTCTCCACAGCAAGCTGACTCTCCTTTGAGCGCCTTGGCAATCTCACTCTCTCATCTGACGAGCTCTGCCTCATGCTGAGGAGACAGTGAGAAGGCAGAGAATGAACCCTTCCCGTCACTCCAGATACATAACGGCTGGCTAAGGTTGAACAGTGGGAAGGAGAAACGTGCAAAGGGTTCCGGTGGGTGGATCGGCGATGGCGGTCGCTCTCCTCGATGTCTGAGGAGGCGACTAGCACACCCTCGGCTTGGAGGGGTGCCACCTCAAGTGGCACCCCCACGGAACCCTGGTGAAGGGTTCCAGGCCAGGGGGCTTTTGAGGGTTAGCCTCTTCGACGGCTAGATGCCGGAGAATAGAGGTTTCCCTCCACCCCGAAGGTCCAGCCGGCTGGGTGACCTTGGGGTACAAGCCAATCTAACCGGGACAAGCGCAGGAGATCGAGCGAAATAGCATATGAAGAGAGCGGGGTCAAGTTATAACATAACAAAGGGGGAAGGGGGGAAGCAAACAGCGAATTCTTTTCTGAGAGACTTACCTGAGTACCGATAGTGGAGCGACGAGAAGATTTAAAGAAGACTCTGGGAGAGATCATCACTCCAGCAACAGGTATTTCAGCGGATGAAATAGTAAAATACATGGAGGCTGCTTATAGGGCATACTCCAATTATATTAGGAGAAATGACCTGCCTGGAGAGATTGTGGTGAGATTTGCAAGAAGACAGACCAGAGATGCGGTATTAAAGGCAACTTTGGCAAACCCACTGAAAATTGGGAACACAATTATAAAGACTTTAAAGGATATTCCATTTGAAATCCGTCAAAAGAGGAAAGGTTACAAGAAACTGATCTCATTTCTCCAAACTAATGGAATTCAGTACAGGTGGGCGATTCCTGAAGGTGTAATTTTTAAAGTCAACGGCAAAAGAGAGAAGATTGACTCCATCTTTAAAGCTAAGGAATTTTTGAGATGTCAGCTCGGGCCGGAAGAAGAACGTAAAGATGAAGAATCCAAGTCAAGAAACTCTGTTACTTCGGGAACGGACGAGGACTCTGTGGGGGAAGAGGGTGCAGGAGCAACGAAAACTGTATATGATTTTACGGATAGGAAACCGAAGTAGGGCAGAAGGACTCTGTAAATTGCTCTTTGAAGTAAAGAAGATGTAGTATATTGTATCACTAACACTTGTTTTACTAACATTTATATTAACATGGAAAGGATCTCCTACTCTTGGGTTTTTAGTTAGTGTGGGTATCTTTGCTTTATCCTTAGATGTAGTCCCCCCTCCCTATATTTTTCGTTGTAGTTAACAGTCTATGAAAAATAATAAAAATACCCCTTTGGGTTTTTTTTTTTTTTAAAAGAGAAACGTGCAAAGGTTAACTTACCTCTGGTAATATAAGATTATAGTTACATATTTAATATTAATAGTTATATATTACACTATTTTATGTGTGTGCTTTTCTATATGTGTGCATTTGGAATGCTGCACAGGACATACAGTAGCCATACGGCTCTTTTGGTTGTTGGCAACTGCAAATGTGACTCTCTGTGAGCCACGGAATGAGTACCACTGCTGTATGGGTTCTGGAGGCAATTGTACCTGATTCCTCCTCATCCTTGCAGAGCCCCCATACAGTAGTGCATTTACTTGACGAGGCTTTCCTGACCTTCTGAGATGATTTTCAGAACAAACAATAGGCTGCTTTGGAAAAGGGAGAACAGGAAAAGATCCAGCCCCACCAGCTCCTTCTGTGAATTATACTACTGGACATAACTCCATCTGTTTTAAACAGTTACCTCTTTTATTTTCATGTATGCTTTGCTCTTTTTCTTTGCAGCAGCAGCAAGAACTTCAGGATTAAATACAAACTCTACAAAACCTTTTAAATTAGGCCAAAATATTAGCTGTGTGTTAAGAGAAGATATAATTTTCCATGCCAAATCAAAAGCCTCTATGCACAGAGATTCAGAAGACTCCAGAAGCTAAAGAAAAAAAAGAGAGGAAATGTTTAGGTTTTCGGGGAGGGGGTGGAACTATGAACTTAATAAAGTTGTACATTGCATTCAATCCTTTACCTTGGGAACAAGTATTTTCATGCAATGAAACACAGGTAAAACATGGTCAGAAGGAAGAATTGTTAGTGCTTCCAGGGCAGACTGTAGACACCTTGTATGCTTCTGAACATCAAATGAAAACTGTTGCAGATCTTCATCTTTAGAAGGGTTTTGATCATTGTTGAGAGTAAAATGAAGACAAACCCACTGATCACGTATGTAGCGTGCTACGATTTTCCCCCACCCTTGATGAGATGATAGCTCCTCAAGGGAACTGTAAAAATTAAACATATACTATTTTAGTCCATCAGAAAGATTGGTTTTCTTTTTCAAAGGGGAGGGGGATAAGTCACTGTATAGTATTCCAAAGGAAAAGCAAACTCAATTCAAAAGTCCAGTTAGAAACCAAGACCCATTAAAATTAATAGGAACGGAAAGATACTTCAACAGCACAAACATGCAGATTATAGTATTCCAAAGGAAAAGCAAACTCAACTCAGAAGTCCAGTTAGAAATCAAGACCCATTAAAATTAATAGGAAAGATACTTCAACAGCACAAACGTGCAGACATTTACTCGGAACATACTTCCAACCAGTTATGTTTAGGATCACAAAATTTAATTAATGAAAGTGATTAATCCATATACCTATTTTTTTCTATACTGCAAGGCTTCTTTAATACATGGTTAAGCTCTGAACAGACAATAACTGTTTTCAAAGTTTCAACTGCTGGCAGAGACTGAAGCTGAAGAGCTGGCTTCTGATCAATAATTTCACAAACCGCACTTAGTGATGCCATGCACACCACCTTCTGAATCTGTTCCCCAAGTTTTAGTTCCTGAAAGTGAAGATACAAAGACAGCTTTCATGATGAAAGCCTAATTCAACATTCTCTAACAAAACATGAAAAAGCAAAAATAACATTATACACATATTTCTACCAGTTCAAATACAGATTAAAAGATCTGCTTATTGAGAATTATGTTTACACACTACATAAGATTCAAGGTTTCAGAGCGGCCCACTGTGAGTAGTGTCCAATGAAGCTCCAGCTGAAGACTGTTAAGAAGGAACACTCCCACCTTTCCCTTCTCCCAGGAAGCCCTGATACCTCTAGAAAGTGAGTGCTTATAGCCACAGGACCACGTGGTCAAAAAGCCACAGGGCCCAAGGCAGCAGTATGGAGGAGGAGGCCCCATCTTGCTCTTGTGCCAAGGTAAGTTTAAGTCTGGCTACTCAAGCCATGTGGTTTTTGTCCAGCAACCTCCGGCATCGGCTTTTTTGAGGGCATGGACGGAAGGTAGGAAACACCTGTACTCACAAGTACCTTTGTTAGAAGAGCAACACTGAAGAGTAAGTTGGGTGCAAATGAAATCTGGTCAGCCCCCCTTTCTCCCCATCCCCAGCATGAAATCAAACCAGGCAGCTTTGATGAGCTGTTTTATTATTTATCATTAATGAAGAGCTACACACTGAGTTGGTATAGAGCATGCATTACTTAGTGAAAGACTAGATATCTAAATCAAAGGAAAGCATGGAGCTTTGGGATTGACAGAGGTGCTGCGGGGTGGGGGAGCAGCAGATCTAGTCTGGAAAGCTGCTCTTCATGTAGACACAAAAACAACACTGAAAGGATCTCTTCTTTTTAAAACCCCATTGCAATGACTTATTGAAATGCACAGTCCTTGTTCGAATACTTGCATAATGTTTGTGCTACTAGTAGCAGCTTAACTTATACCTGCATAATTTACACACACACAGAGAAGTGTCCACAATTTGTTACCCACCAAGCCAAGGTCAACCAACCATGTATTCTCCACTGTCTTCTGAATGTTCCAGCTGCTTCTACTTTCTTCTTCACAGAGATGGTGACACAGCTAAGGAAAAGAATGCCCCCTCTTCTTGCAAAGATACTGCAAGACAGAGCACTCTATGTAGGCCTGCACTACATAAGCAAGATTGCGGCCTACTCACACAAAAAGATGTCATGGAGGATCTGGGAAATCCCCATGTGCATTGTTCAAAACTAGGCTTGCCAACCCCCCAATGGGAGCAGGGGTTCTCCTGATTTCGGGCCCCCAAATTCACCAGCAGCCAGCTGGCTAGTGGGGGAGCCCCACCCTTAAAGAATCCTGGCATGCCTAACGTGCCCAGTGCCAGGCACGTTGTACGGGCAACACTCTAGCATTTGGGTAAAAACTCTATGTTGACCGTAGAGTTTTTATCCTAATGCTAGAGTGTTCCCTAAACGATATGGCCAGCACAATGACATCACTTCCAGGTGATGTCATTGCAGTGCGAGTGCCAGAAGACTCCAGGAGCTGGGCTGGAGCCCACCACCAGGATCAAGGTAAGACCTGGCAACCCTATTCAACACCAAGAGTACTCAACCATTCTCACGACGTTTCACTGTTATGTTTTCTAACTTTTACATCTAATAACAGCAGAAAAACCTATTACTACAGCAATTTTAATTTAGCAGTTTTGTGTGATGTTACTGTCTGTTTACGCTTGTTTTAGCCTAACAAAACTTTTGGCTTCTTTTATTCGGTTATCAGGCTATATCACAGACTTTTTAAAAAATCCCATCCTCACAAAACTAGTTTTATGTCTTTGGATCCTGACCCCTATTTACAGACATACTATTGTTTTAACAGTGCATTACAATTTCTGATTATTTTGCTGAATAACTGATACAGAGTATTATAGGAAAACGTGGAAACACTGTTTTGATAAACCTAAATTCACCTACACATGTACATCCTAATATCTGGTTTTCTGCTGGTAAGCAGAGCAATACCATGTCATTTCTATACAGCCAAGTTACACTTGTGTCAGTGCTCCATATATGCTACTTCTGAAGGATTAGTGTGTGAAAAAATGGGGGTCATGAATAGGTATTATGACTGAACTGCTTTTTTAGGACTAGCAAAATTACCTTTTCACTGCTCATCTCTTGTAAATTGCAGAGGGAGGCACTGATCAGAGAGGAGATGAAACCACAGAAAGACATTTCCTTTGTCCAGCCACTGACTGAGCAGAAGCTCAATAGCTCTGACAACACTGCAAGATATAAATTACAGCGCTCCAGATCTGAAATCTAAAATGAAGCAATAAGTTATTGCACAGAGGCAAAATACCCCCATAAAAATAAGGTCGTACAACAGTCAACTTTATGTTCAAGGCCTGAAGTATATAAAAAACATGAGCATCAGATCCAAAGAGGAATGACCAGAGGTCATCATAAGTTACTTATTGTGTAACCCCCTTCCCTCCATTTCAGAAGTGGCTTGCCACTAGCATTGCTAGGAGGAACTTTCTCCCTGAAATCCAACAATCAATTTCTTTTCTTCTTTTGGAGAATCTGGAGTCTGTTTCTAATCAATTCTGATTTGAGCAAAAGAAAAATTCAAAGAGAGGAAGGGCAAGAATGGAGGTTCTACAAAAATTACAGAATTTTATTCTGCAGATTCTCAGAGGCAGACATTGTCTACTCAGACTCTCCTACCCTTCTGACTAGAGCACCCTGAAGTGTGTAACAAAAAAACGCACCCCAAACCCTGCAAGTGTTGAAGTTATAAAAGAGTGCATAGAAGTCTAACAGAAAGCTACAAAGATAAATCAAAGAGAAATTCTTCTTTTTAAAGAGAAAAGAGAGGAAAAGGAATCAATGACTATATCTAAACAAAGTGAATTTCAAAAGCAGAAATTCTGCTCGCCATAACAAAAGCCTTCAGGTTACATATATTATGAAGGTACTGGGCTCAAAGAGAGAAGGGGTGACCTTCTGCTCAGTGGAGAAGTTGAGCAGCCTCTCAGTGTAGGGACTGCAATCTCATCCCTCCCTGATACGGCCTTTGCCACTAGGTTGAGAAGACAAGCACGAAGGCCTCAGAAATCTAACGCTGGAAGGTGAGAAGCACCATTCGGATCATTCTCAGCCCTATCCGATGTTGTGGTCCGCTTCTGAGTTGCTCCACTTCCCTGAGTGTCTTGTTGATGGCAGTGCACTCTCCAGCCAAGAAGACTGACATCTGTGGTGATCTCCACTCTGGATGGCTCTGTAAAAGGAATGCCCCTTCGTAGGGGGTGTCCCTGAGCCACCAACAGAAGGACCAGCACACAAAAGAAGCGGACGGTTTCTGTTGTGCTTGTGACACAGGATGCAAGAACTCCTGGAACTCCTTATGAGGAAGCAAGAACTCCTGGAATGGCTGGAAGTGAAGACAGACACATGACTAAGCCATTAGGCAGGTTACCATGATGCCTAGTATTCAGGCCAGGAGCATCACATCTGCCAGCGTTCCTTGCACAAGTGGGCAACATTTTCCTGGTGACTCAGGTGACATTCTCCTGAGAGGGAGAGGAAGGGAGAAGTGGGGATGATAGTTGTGCCCAGGAGCAATATGGATTGTATGAGAGGCAGCCTGCTTATTTGGTGCCTCAACAAGAAGCTGTGAGCCTGGAGAGTCTGTAGCATCATCTGAATGTCTTGAAGGCGCTGAAATCTAGACAGTGATCTGATTAGGAGGTTGTCCAGGTATGGGAAGACATGTATCACGCATATCGTAAAAAAAGGTGGGGGGGGGGGGGGGGAGAGAAGAGACGCCGACTGAAAGTGATGAGAGCTGTACACAAACCTGAGGAACCTGCTGTACAACAGATGGATGGGACATGGATGTTAGGCATCCAGCCTGGCTTTGGAGAATTCAGAAGCCTTTTGATCTTTAGTAGATTCTGTCTGAGCTCAACGTTTGGCAAGAGGGTCCTGTAAAAGCTCCTCTGCCCATAGAATGGATGCTCTGAGAAAACCAAGGAGGCAAATCTAGCCCTGATGGCAAGGGCAAAGGCTTCATAGGTCTTCTTGAGAAAAAACTCATTCTGCCTATCACTAGAGCCTTTAAGGGTGCTGTCTCCATCCCTGGGAAGGACAGATATGAGACTGGCTACTGGTGCATCCACTAGGAAGACCTTGAGTGCCTTCATTGTGTCACAGGGTACATTCATTCGGCAATGGAGGAAAGGCCTCTCCCTTCCCATGGGGAGGCCCATTTACTCATCAAAGAAGTCAGGGAAAGGGATGGTGGAAGGTGTTGAAACTGGCTGGCAAAAGAATATGGAATGTCACCTGTTCAAAATATCCTGAGGCATAGCATATCTGAAGTCCGAAATAACCTTGTCTAATATGTGAAGAAAGTCCTCTTGTTGAAACAGTCTGGTGGAAGCTGGGCACAAAGCTATAGTATCCTCTCCTGTCCACTACCTTTCCTTTGTTTCAGAAGCGGAACAGGCAGAGGCTAAGTTAGAATGCAATGACTCTGAACAGCCAGAGAGGGCACAATACCTGAGCCTGGGAACTGGATGGAGGGCTGATTTGGAACCTCATGAACTAAGGAGCCAGTTTGGTATAGTGGTTAAGTGCATGGACTCTAATCTGGGATAACCGGGTTTGATTCCCCACTCCTCCACTTGCACCTGGCTGGATGACCTTGGGCAAGCCTTGGTTCTGATAAGAGATGTTCTTGAAACAGAGCAGTTTCTGTCAGAGCTCTCTCAGCCCCACCTACCTCACAGGGTGTCTGTTGTGGGGAGGGGAAGGGAAAGGAGTTTGTAAGCCGCTCTGAGACACCTTTGGGTAGTGAAGGGTGGGATATAAATCCAATCTCTTCTCTTCTTCTTCTAGAAGTGCTTCTGGGGCACCTGGCCCTGGGATCAGGATAGTAAGAACCAGATTTCTCTGATGAACGATGCCTATGGGAGTGAACACATTTCCTGTTCCTCTTTCTAGAGGAGGAAGACGCCGAGTGAAAGTGATGAGAGCTGTACACAAACTGATGAACTGATGAACGATGTCTATGGGAGTGAACCCATTTCCTGTTCCTCTTTCTAGAGGAGGAGGAGAAGCAGAAAGAGGAGAACTCATCCCATCTTCTGTGGTGCCACTTTTTCTGCCTTTTATCCCTCAGGGTGTTTTGTATGTCCTTAACTGCTTGCTGGATGATACAGGAGTATTTCTTTTGCAAGAAGGGATGCCCCATCTAGAATGGCAGGAGGAGAAGGGTAGGGAGAGCCCCCCCCCAACCCGGGAAACACTGAGTGCAAAGCTGTCCCTCCCATGAGTTACCTGAGCCATAGCTGCAGCTGCAAGGCTGGGCAGCATTTGGGGGAAGCATCCTATTGACACTGTAACTTGCTGAGGCCTCTGAAGCTTCGTAAAAGGAGTTCACCTGCTAGATGGTCCCATGGGCACCCTCCAATGATGGACCCATCCGCCAGCAGATTCTTGGCACAGGAGAGGGCTGGCTGTGCACTCTGTCACCCCTGAAGCCACAGTGGTGCAGAGGCGAGCAGCTGCCAAGGAACTAGCTGACACTTTCGAGGCTTGTTGGTCTGGTGGTGGAGGTATAGCTGAGCCAGGCTCCAGCCACAGTTTAATTCTAGGGGAATCTCGGAGAGGAACAAGACAGCTTCTTCCTCCTCATTTCTGCTGCAAGCACCTGGGCAGTGGAGGAGATGGCTGCTGATTTCTTTTGTTTTGCTGTTTTTAGCTCTCTTTTGCTTTCTGTTCTTCCTCCTCTTTTGCAAGCAAACTGAGGAAGTCTGTCCAGCTGCAGAGCAGGCAGGGCCTGGCCTGGGGTCCACCAACCGATGGAGGCAGTCTTGCAAAAGTCATTTGCATAAGCCTCGCCCACAGAATAAGGAGGTGTAACCCAGTTTTAAGAATATTTTCCTCCACTGATGGAGAACTTAAAATTCTTGAGACAGACCACTGCCACACATCATTCTAAATCTCTCAATAAATCAAAATCTGACCCTGCAATTGAACAGCCATTAATGGTTATTCCATAATCATCTGCCAACTGAGACAACTTAGATAAAATAATTATTTATGAAGAGTCACGCATCCCAAAGGGTGGTGGTGGTTCTCTTAACTAAATCAATTGTCAATGTACAATTTAGAGGTGAAATTAACCAAACTCTCCTGCATCTGAACTCAAGCATTTATACAAAGCTAAGGTTGATAGGAAGATTTTAAATTACTTGTTTTGATAAATAATAAACACATTATGTGACAGTATTTCTCTTTCAAATAATCCTCTAAGTACTTGAAACAAGAACTATTTAAAATATTGATCCCTGTGTATAAGAGCAAGCAGAATTTCACTGGTATGGTAACTACACTAAATACTTACTGTATTTAATTCATTTGCTGAAAGTCTTCTTAGAAGAAAATCCAAAATGCTTTCTGAAGCAGTCATAAATTCATTCTGGAGAAATGTTATTACTCCATCTGTACAAAAATACACTACGTTATACAGCACATATTAGGTTTAGGATATTATAAAATATCTATGGCTGAAACCTACAATTGGACGTATTATAGAGAATGTAAAATTGGAGCCAAAAGTTCATAACATTTAAATTATCAGTTAAATGTCTCATCCTAATTTCCAAATATCTCATGTTCTACAGAGTAGGTCTTGGGGGCATTTTGAATAATTAAGTAGTGATCTGTAAAATTAAAAAACTTAAAACAAACTTTTAGAATTATGTTCAGTTATCTTTCTGTAGAACGAGAAATGAGTGCCCTTGTAATAAAACAAAACTGCAAATATTGCAGTTTCTCCACATCAACTTTTATTATACTGCACTTCATGTTAAAGTGCTTGTTTTTTCACTGCATGTGTCAGAACTCTCTGTATTTAAATGTTAACATGTGACCATTCTTCTAACATGAATTGCAGTTTTAAAATGAGATGTTAGAATTGGTTGTTTGAAGCACTTCTCAGTAGCCTGAAAGTCTGCAACACCAGCCGGAAGAGCAAGATTGATAAAGAGCAACATACTGAAGTAACCACTAACCACTTTGTGGATTGGAACATTTGACTGAACATATCTGCAGTAACTTCAACAATAGCTGGAGGCTTTTATCAGTTTTCAGTGTAGAAATGTAAGGATTAGTGCCAAGTTTCAGCAAGACATCCAGTAGAGGATTTAGGAGGGCCTTCAGCTCCATCCGTTCTGTACTGCCAGTGCCACTATATAAAGAAACATTAAAAAGAGAAGAAGAAGAAACATTCTACTGTCTGTTTTGCTGACTTTTGGATAAAGTGCATTTTGCACACATGCAGAGCAGGTTGCTATCACTCAAGTCACATTCACATCTTCCACACAGCAACACACTGGGAGCCACACAGCAGTCTCCTTTGTAAGCACTCAAGCAAAAAGACCTAACAGTGTTTCAGTTTTTGTGCACGATAAGATTATGATGGAATATCTGTATTAGGGACAGGAGAAAAATGAAAACCTTTTTAGAAATCTGAAAGCAATTTGAAAGAAGAAATGCTACTCGTGTCCACTTATCCCACTTCTGCTTCCCTTAAAACAATACAATCGCTTGCAAAGGCTGGGAAAATCATCTTAAGTATAGGCAACAGCCAAATAAACAAAAAATGTATGCTCCATCTTCCAAACCACTTTGAACACTTCTACAAACTGTGGCTATCACCAGTCAGTATTTTCTGAAAGTTGCCATTTTGAGCCTCTGGTACATGTAGGTAAAGGTAAAGGTTTCCCTTGCTCGAAAGCCAGTCGAATCCAACTCTATGGATGCGGTGCTCATCTCCGTTTCCAAGCTGAAGAGCCAGCACTGTCCAAAGACATTTCCGTGGTCATGTGGCCAGCATGACTAGACACCGAGGCGCATGGAACGCTGTTACCTTCCCACCAAAGTGGTACCTATTTATCTACTTGCAATTTCTTGCTTTCAAACTGCCAGGTTGGCAGGAGCTGGGACCAGAGACAGGAGCTCACTCCGTCATATGGCACTCAGGTCTCGAACTGCTGAACTACCGACCTTCTGGTCTGGTACATGTATACATCCACAAAGAGTGAACACATAATCAAACTACAATCAACTACTCTTAATTTTTCATTTCAAATTAGTAATAACAATGAGTTATTTGGGGTTCAGATTTCTGATTAATGTCCAAATGTATATTCCTTATACATTAGACCATGCTGAATAGGTTTCTGTGCTATAAAATAAAACTATAAAACAGTTAATCTTTATAGACTATTCATCTTATGCACACAGAGAGATGGGTGCAAATTTCAAAGCAATACATAAGGACCCATGATATAGTTAAGCAATCATACCTATGCTAAAGCTAACTTGTGAGCTACTTCATGACAAATCTGATCACATGTCCAGCAGTTTACTCTGATCTCCCAGCTATTTTTAATTATTAAGAATCCAAGTATATAATCCGGAACTATCCTTTATATACAATGCTTGCATTCATCTTTAATGTATCAAAGTTAGAGCTAAATGACAAAGGGAAAAGGAGTGGTTTGTGGAATTCATCCTAAGAAAAATCCAATAGGAAAACGTGACGCTTCTGCTTACTTGTATTCTCTTGTCATCTCTTCTACATCTGCAGCCAGAAGAATCATTGTAGCAACAAGTCTAGCTTCAAACCAATCAGGCATAAGGCAATCCTCTGCTAATATTAATACAATAAAATGTCCAGTTTTTAAAATAAATATTGTGTGGGTATGTATGCATTAATATTTTAAAAATATTTTGGTTGGCGATAGGACAAAATAGTTTCCAAACTACTGTACTGTATTAAAATGTGTTAATATTCTCAAAAGCATCACAAGCACTATTAACTCTGAACACACAATTTTTTCCAGTTTTTGCAAACTTAAGAGGAAAAAATATAACAGGATGATTAATTTTGAGAACAAGGAAAAGAAACCAGTTTAACTATTCAAAGGATTTTTACCACTTAAAATGGCACTCTTACTTATAAAGCAAGTAGATTGGAGGGATAAATCTACTGCCCTTTTACGTAACATAGTTGTACATTACAGATTTTTCTGAATGAGAGGTAGAATTATTTTTGACAAATGCACTAATTTTGCCTGATTAAGCTGTTTAAAAACCTCTACTGTTAAAAAGAACTGAAGCTCCTTTCCAAACTGATTTTAATAGGGGAATAAAAATATTTTTATGCCAATTCTGAACTTGGCGCATACTGTCACCTGTATCAACATGTGATAAGGCGGTTAGAAAATACAAGCATAAGACAGTTAACCCTACAGCTACTGCAAAAACAAGTGCCAAGTTTCTCAAAGCTCCTAACTCAACAATATTATAGAAAGTAAAATTTTAAAGAAAACCAGCTGTCAGGTTATTGTCTTAAATCCGCTTATAGGGATCTTCTATAAACTCAAGTCAATACACAGCCACAGACATCTCACTAGTCTCTTCTGAGAGATCCATCCGGAGAAATGTGATTTGTTTACCACATCGATTCATTTTTATAGAAACATAAGTCTTATCTTACTCTAAATCTCTACCTTAATCATGTGATTGTAAACTAGATTAATGACTGGGTCTTAACTATTGATGAGATAATCAAATGGGTACATCTAAGAATCCATCTGACATGTACTTTTCTAAAGCCAAGATAAGAAGGCCCAACTTAACTCCTAACCTCTATTAAAAGGCAATAAAGCTAATATTTCTGTAAGTGGTTCAATTAGCTGTCAAAGATCAAAGAAAACCCCTATGTAACCAGAGTTCACCAGTCACTGAATCTAGTATGAGCTCAAGCACACAACTATAGGACAACATGCATAATCAGCAAGTAAAGTGATGACATAATCAAAATATTGCTACACTAGCCTGCTACCCATGCTTCGCTACAGTATTTAAGTTTCGTAAACCAAGTTATAATACTGATGATGTGAAATCTGAAATGTGACATTTGTTGTAGGAATTCTAACAGAAAAGATTGTAGTGTAACAAATGCATACGTACTTTTTTTCTTCTCTACTTTACGACCTCTCTCTAGACCCCATTGGTGGTTCTGCCCTCAGGTGCTAGGATCACCAGGCTGCTTGACGAGCTCACTCTGGAGCAGGCCACATAGAACTGTCCATTTAAGAAGCAGTTGTCTGTTAAGTCACCTCCTGTTACCTTCCACGAAAGTGATGACCTCTCTACTTGTGTTCCTGGATTGTTTTACTCATATGGAGACTGTGTTCTGAGCACCTCAGGGTGATCTTGCTGGTACTTGGCCTGTGCAGCTCAGTGCACTGCAGGAGTACTATGTGCAAATCTCTTTGCCGCATTCCTAAGTTGCCTCCTCCTTGTAGCATTGGTGTATCTGGCTTGACGTTTGCCAGGAGCTTTTTTGGGGGCAGTAAGAAGTGAGAGGTGTGAGGGGGAGTTGGTGTGAGGGAGTGGTGATGTGGTGGACATTTCGTCAGGTTCATGAGGGAGGCAGGCATCGAAATGGCTCCTAGAAATGTCCTTTACTATCTCCCCATAAACATTCATACCCTGGCCCTGCTCCTACACCTGACAGACACCAGCCTGTCTGGAGTTTGGGGGGATTGTATTTAAAGGCACCGGGGAGGCTGGGCCAGCAGCAGTGCTAAGGCAATCCTGCTGAGCAAACCTCCCTGGCAACTGTAAGCATCCCACGTCCTCACCTACACCTGACAGGCAGCTGCCTGTCCAGTGTAGGACGGGAAGAGGGGAGGAGTATTAGAAGCCACTGTAGAGGCAGGGCTGGCAGGATCACTAAGGTGTTACTGCTGGGCCAGGCTCCCTAGTGGCTTTAAGCACCCTGCAACCACTGCTGCACCTCACAGACAATCACCTGTTAGGTGTAGGAGGCGGGGGGGAGTGTGTTGGAAGCCATCCCACCTCCTTTCCTACACCAGACAGGCAGCTGCCTGTCCAGTGTAGGACGGGGAGGGGGGAGATTAAAAGTCACTGTGGAGGTGGGGCTGCACCTGACAGACAACCACCTGTTAGGTGTAGGAGGTGGGGAGAGTGTGTTGGAAGCCATCCCACCTCCTCTCCTACACCTGACAGGCAGCTGCCTGTCCAGTGTAGGAGGGGGAGGGGGTAGGAGTATTAGAAGCCACTGTGGAGGTGGGGCTGCACCTGCACCTAACCACCTGTTAGGCATAGGAGGTGAGGGGAGTGTGTTGGAAGCCATCAGAGAGGCTGGGCCAGCAGCTTTGCTTCACCTCACAGGTGGTTCTTGGCCACTCCTGATTTACTCAACTGTCATTAGCTCTCTGCAGTCCCCTGTAACTGTTGGTTTTTTTACCTCAGAACACTGACCTCTGCAGCTGACCAATCAGAGAGTGGGGGGTGCAGAGAGGCAGCTGCCTAGCAGCCGCATAGGAATCAATGGGGGGAGCACATTTTCCCCCTTTTGACCCACTTAGGGGTCGAATTTCTAAAAATCCCTTCTTAGCGAGCATCTACGCCAGTAGGAGCGCTCTCCCCGAATCTGGTGTCTCTAGGTCCAGCAGTTTGGTCTGGGTGTTGATTTTACGGTGAGGGGACTTTCTTTGATATATATAGATATGCTTTCATCCAGTAAAACATTTAGCAAACTGTGACCTTCAAAACAATATATTCAGCTATCTTATAACTGTATGCATTGCTTTTTACATATAAATGACTTACCACTGGCTACAGGTGTTTTCAGATAGTCCTGTACAAGAAACTGCACATAAACATTTAAGAATGTTTTGTCTCGAGGCACACCATAGTTTAAAGGCCTTTGAAAGTGCTTGTCATTTGCATGCAGCCAGTCACAAAGCTAAGTGAAACAAAATGAATTATACATATGGTATAGTATTCTTCTTCAAAACATAATTAATACATAGGCAAATACATTCACTTATCTATATTACCATAGCTTCAAAGTACTATAAATTACATCAAAAGCCCATAAATCTAATAAATGTATCCTAAGTTTGTTCCGTTTTGGAAGAAATTCTTCCATTTAGATTGACAGTAAATTAGTGTTTGGTGAGTACAAATTGCTCTACCAGCACAGTATTAACAAATAAAACAAACTTCAGCTCTGAAGGGATGTAGTTAATGTCAGTAAAAATGTTTAGCATGAAGGTGTTTATGAATCTTGTAGCAAGGGGACTTGTCCTATTGTCATACTTGACCAGAATTTGTTAAACCTGCTTCTTTCACCAACCACTAATCATACATACTCTCTTGACTATCTAATATAGTTTCTGCAGTCCTAATCCTATTGCAGTGCTTACTGGATGTCGTAGCCTATCAACTGTACTGATTTACACTAGATAATCTGCCTTGAGTTTCCATGAGAAAGGTGGCGCACACATAATGTAAATAAATTAAATAGTTGTGTAAACTGAAGTACATTTAAATAAAACCATATTTCTTTTTGAATACTATTCTGTATTTTTCTGGTCTATAGCAGCCTTACACAGAGTGAGCACAAGCTTTTCTGCTGCAAAGTAAGTTCTGCTTCCCCATATTTTAATCCTCAACTATGGATACAGCCTCCAGATCAAGTTCTTTCCCCCATTCTTCAAGCATGCTCTGGTTCCTCTTGGCTCCACACCCTCCAAGCACCTTGCACAATTATCTGCTCAATCATTTACTAAACACTTTAAGTTTTTTTAAATTGTTCTAAGAAAACAGAGGAAGTGGACTTCTGATGGACACTAGAACTGACCAGACAGTGCTACGGAAATCCAGCTTCAGCTCAGGATCAAAAGGACAGGTTCTCCCACAGAAAGCCCATACATCTAAACATACTTGAACAAAACCACTACCACAACAGTGAATACAATACTTTAATATCACTTCTCTCACCATTTTCCACAAAACAGTTCCTCTGCCTAAGGACTCTTCTGGTCTCAGAGATACTATGAAGTTTGAAATGTCTGAAAGTGAAACTTTCTCCTAAATGAACCAAATAAGCAAAGTGATCAGAAAAGAAGGAACACGAGTAATGCTTTTATTTTACAAGCAATTATATAAAACAAGAAGCCTTGCCCTACCTTACCCGGAGCCCAACAGAATAAGCAGGAGCCCACAAGGACTTGTGGGCTGAATTTCCCTCTGCCTTGCCCTACCTTACCCGGAGCCCAACTGGGCACCGCCATCTGCCTCGCTTTGCCTTATGTGGGGCTTGGCCAGTCACCGCTGTCTGCCTTGCCTTGTGCAGTCCAGGCTGGGTGCCGTCTGACTTGCACAGGTCCAGGCCAGGCACCACCATCTGCCTCACTTTGCTTTCCACAGGGCTTGGCCAGGCTGGGTGTTACCATCTGCCACACCTCACCCTGTGCAGGGCTTGGCTGGGGGCCACCATCTGCTTCACTTCCTTAGGGACTCAGCCCAGACCACGAGCTACCATCTGCTTCGCCCCACGTGAGGCAAGGATGACCACTGTCTGCCCCGGCTCACACAGGGCTCAGCTGGGCTGGGTTCAAAGAGCTGTTTGTGCAGGCCAAGCCAGGTACCACCACCTCCCCACATCTCAACTCTCATGCAAGGTCCTAACAGGCCAGGCTCTGTCTCCCCTGGCTGACTGCATGCCACCTTTCCTGCCTTGTGTGGGGCTTGGGTGGGTTGCGTTCAGCCCTTCTGTCACAGGGTTGGCTGGCCCAGGTGGAGGCTATCAGCCCACCAAGAAGCATCCAGTTGTTTCTAATGGTCAATCTGAGAGCATCCATTTTTTAAAGATACAGGCACTCCTTTTATCATTTGGGGTTTTATAATCCCCTCCCCTGTATTTTCTTTTTAGATTTCAGATTTTTCTGCAAACCTAGGGTGCTTTAATTTAACTTGCCAAAGGTCACCCAATGAGTTTCCACAGCAGAAGGGGGATTCAAGGTCCCAATCTGAAACGCTAACCACTACAAAACACTGGTTTTCATGGGGCTGCTGTTGAACAGTAGCAAACATCCAAGTCTGCGTGAGTCAAACAATTTCAGTGGTATCAAGTCACCCAACATTTGCTACCAGATCAGGCCCCAATGAGTCATCCCTCAAAGGCCAAAACAGCCCCAAAAAGGGTCCTCCCCCTTCCCCTGCCTTCTACTGGCAGAAAGCTGGCCAAACTGTTGTGGTTGCCTATCAACAGAAGGAGGAGGAAGAGATTGGATTTATACCCCGCCTGTCACTCAGAGTCTCAGAGCAGCTTACAAAATCCTTTCCCTTCCCCTCCCCACAACAGACACCCTGTGAGGTAGGTGGGGCTGAGAGAGCTCTGACAGAAACTGCTCTTTTTCAAGAACACCTCTGACAGTTCTCCCAGATTAGAGTACGCGCACTTAACCACTACACCAAACTGGCTCTCTGAGGGTATCTGTTTATTAAAGCCACAGGCACTCTTTTATCATTTGGGTGTTTTTAACCACTCAATGTATTTTTTAAAGAGTTCAGATTTTCCTGCAAACCTCAGACATTTTTCAGGTTTGCTGAAAGATTCATCTTGTCCTCTCACTGGTCCAGTCTCTGGAATTAAGTATCCTCAGATGGGGGGGGGGGGCACACTTTGCTATAGAATATCCTACTGTGGGCCTGTGAGACTTGCAGGGAGGATACCTTCTTCCTTGCCACTTTCTCACTGGGCCCAGACTGGCTTCCAGGCTCTACAGCAGCCACCAGCAACCAGACAGGAGGTAGGTGCACAAAAACAGAAAATGATCTTTTATGGGGTTAACCTTCCAATGTATTTTACTAACCATTTTAGATTTTTCTACAAACCTGCATCGTTTCCCCAAGTATGCAGGAAAATCTGTTTAGTGTCAGTGTCGCCCCAATCTGTGGATTTAGATATTTGCAGATGGTGGCACATTTCATTATTAAAAATACAAAAATGATATGAAAGCATGTCTTTTTAAAATCTACCATGCACAAAAATATGCATACTCCAATTAGATGAAATTGTTCTTCAGCTGCAATGACAACTTCATCAAGAAATACAAGCAGTTTCCATATCTGACTCTATAATCCCAATTTAAATTCTCCTTTACCTATGTGTTTTTAAGAGAGACAGCAGTGATGTTAATGTTGGGCACTCAAACACTAATCTCAATTTAATGGAAGATTTTTCAAACAAACATCTGAGCATTCAGTCACGTTTCTTTTAAGCTAAGCAAAGCACCCAATGATTAGAAGAAGAGGAGTTGGTTTTACACCCCGCTCTTCACTACCCAAAGTGTCTTCTGTGTCAGAGTGTCTTACAATCACCTTCCCTTCCCCTTAGGCCTGCCAAATCTCACCAAATCGCGGCGGGGGAACTGCATGTCTTTGCAGAATCCTTGTCGCAGGGACGGCAAGACGGGTTGCACCGCTGTCACCAGGACATGACACTATGCGTCGCTCTGGCAACGGGGCTGTTTGGAGCCCTGTTGCCAGAGCGACGCGTAGCATCAGATCCTGGCAACAGCGGGTGCAACGCGTCTCGCTGTCCCTGCGGCAAGGATTCTGTGAAGACCTACGATCCCCCGCCGCGACTTGGCAACCCTACTTCCCCTCCCCACAACAGACACCATGTGAGGTAGGTGGGGCTGAGAGAGCTCTGAGAGAACTGTGACTGGGTTCCAAGATCTGCTTTGTGCAGGCCAAGCCAGGTCACCGAGCTGGCTTCATGTGGAGGAGTGGCGAATCAAAGCTGGTTCTCCAGATTAGAGTCCTGCTGCTCTTAACCACTACATTAAACTAGTTGATTAGAACAGATAGTATTTTATATACAAAGTCTGTCTGTGTAGCCAAAACACTCAAATGCAATGGTTGATTAGAACAGATAGCATTTTATATACAAAGTCTGTGTAGCCAAAACACTCAAATGCAATACCAAAAAAGCCAAGACAAAATATGTCAATTTAGGGTTTTTTAAAAAAGATACTACAGCTCCAGTGGTCAAACACAGTCTTGTGAAGTAAACAGTGGAGTTCCCTTATAACCTAGTAGCCCACAAAAATATACATGCGTCTCCCTCTGAAAACTGTTTCGAAGCAAACACTTACTACATTGGTCAAGAGCATTGCTGCTTTAAGAAGGTAGCACTGAGCAGCTCCTCGTAGCAAAATCTGATGTGTGATCATGGTACATTGTAGCACATCTCTGCAGAAGGATAAAAGACACACTTTGAGAAGTCAACACAATGGAACAGAGACTAATCACATAGGTAAAACTCAGCTTGTTACCTCAGAGCTAGGAGTCCTTCCATATCTAGTGCTCTACATGCTGGAATATGTGCCAGAGCCATGGATAGAAACAAAACTGGAATGGCACACCAGTGCCTATTGCTCATCCTCTGTATAAACTTTAACAAAAAGCTACCTGGGAGGAAAACACACAGAAATAAAATATCTTTGTAAAATTACCACCCATAAATGGTAACAAACCAATACTGTAGCCAAAACGTATGGTATATTCTCTGTGCCCAACTGACCCCTTCATTAATCCCAGCCTCAACTCACCCAGAGTCATTTGACTGATGATACAAGATGCAGCACAGAAGGCAGAAAAAAAGACAGTAGTCAGACCATCAGGGTAAATGGCATCAGAATGGAATAGGACTCACGCGCATCTAGTTCTATACTGTGAATGATCACTGAATATTGTTATGCTGCTCCCCCCTACCAGCACCTCAATTCCAAGTCCAGCCAGACTGGAAAGCGTAAATTGGAGAAAAAGACGGGACTAGGGACAGTAGCCTGTGCCCTGCAAAATTCAGTTCAGTATGCAACATACATCCCCATGATGTTCCCAGACTACCCTGATCCCAGCATAGGCAGAAAAGAGGAGGGGTGTGTATCTAAGAACAACATAAAAAGTAACCACTTTCCCCACTCTAGAATTGACAGCAAAGCACACATTACACACCATGTCTTGCCTTGAAAACCCTGCAGGCTCACCATAAGCCAGTTGTGATTTGACCCCCCCCCCCAAAAAAAAAGGACTGTGCTGAAAATCACCCCACAATTGCTTTTCCCACTGTGGTGTTCCAAATACATGTTTACATGGGTAAACTCACATCAGGTATCACGTAAGGAGAAATAATTTTAAAAGCAAAACCAGGTAGCTGAGAAAATATTAAGCATCCCTCTGCTGTTCTGCCCAGAAATAATTATTCTTTTCATTAAGAGCAAGAGGGGCATTTTTATCATTTCACACATAATGTTGAATCTGCCCTCTGAGCACTCCAAACTCCATTCACTGGGCCAAAGAGGAGATGAAGAGGGTCCATTAGCAAAAAAATTCCACACAGTGCTGCCTTGTCTCCTTTTGTTACTTCTTTCCCCAACATCCAGGCATCACTGGCAATGGGAAACAGAGTGCCACCCTTTCCTCTTCCCCAGTCCATTCCCTGCTTCAAGTACCTCTCCACTTTTGTCATATTGGGGCTTAAGCACAGGGAAAGCAGTGAGACACTTTTAATGTAATAAACATGACTAAACATACTTTTTTCTTCCTCTGGGATATTTGTGAAGAAGGCAGCCAAAAACTTCTGCAGCTTTATTCCCAACAAAGGACACATCCCTATCACCTGGCCTGATGACCTGTTAAGTTAAAAAGGAGAAGCAAATACTGAAGACATATATAGTCAGAGCTAGGACTCCCAACTTGCACCAGATGGTGTTTAGCTGACCTGCCATTTATTCAATCAATTAAATTTAAATAATATGCACATTACCTGAAGATTAGTATTTCAGTACTGAAGGAAGTGTGTTAGCATGCAATTTAACAAAAGCTTCTATTTTCTGTTGCAGGAACCTCATGTTTAATATTGAACTAATGCATCAGATCCAACCTTGCCTCAAGCATCATGCAAACATGCCCACTGATGAATCCACTAACAGTGCGATCATAGGCAGTGTTATCTAAGTCCATGGATTTTAACAGTTACAATACAACCACAAGAATTCTTTCTTGGGAGTAAACATCACTGAATAGACCTGTTCAGGTCTGCTCTTAGAGTCACTCTGTAGGACCATACTGTAATCCCACTAATTAAGGTTTGCATTTCTTTATAAAACTCCTCTAAAATGGAGCATCTTGGAAATTCATTATTACTAAGCTATGTCAGTATCTGAAAGAATGTTTTTCAACCTTTATGGCTCTGTTTGAGAACTTCAGAGTATTGTAAATGTGGATTAACCATAGATTATGGTTATCAATTATTTTTCCCTTTCCTTACTAATAAGAATCCTAGCTGTGAGATACCTATGAAAAGTCAGTCTATCCAAGAGATGCATACATAGTTGGCATAAACATCTGATTAGGGATTTAGTTATCCAATTTCTCACTGTATAATTTATTACCTGGAATAAAAAGAACTTTCTGAAAGAGCATCCATTAATGGTCCAATAACAAACTGAAAAAAGAAATTATATTTGCATTAAAACAGATTACAGTAAATAAATCTTTTTATTTATCCTACATAGGTAGGTGTGCTGTATCTTATTAAAATTTCCTTTAAAAGGAAACTTATTAATAAGCAATGCAAGTAATTATTTCGATTAAAGGAGTAATTGATTTTACAAAAGACAGAGCTACATGGAAAAATGTGTCAAGTATACAGGACCAGGACCAGCAGTAATTTATTTTTCATTTTCGTTATTTATAGTCTGCTTTTTTATTGGCAGTTGGGGATTTTTGACCATTTGCAGATTCGTACTTGCAGAAGACACTGCTCCAATGAGTCAAGCTGTCATGGCAGAACACAGGAGGAGAGACGGCCGTACAGATACAAGGATCTAAGGCCATGAATGGCTTTGTAAGTGATAGCCAACACTTTAAATTGAGCACAGTAACTGATGGGCAGTCAGTGGAGTGACTGTAGATTGGGCATAATATGCATGCTTCATCTCACTCTTGATAATTGCCGAGCTGCAGCATTCTGCACCAACTGGAGTTTCTGAATTGATTTTGAGGGGTGACCAATGTACAGTGCATTACAGTAGTACAGTAGTAGCCAGAGCGCTGCGGCCCTGGGAGGCCAGGAGAGGTCCCCCCGCCGCCTCCCGGGGTAAGTGAGGGATCTGCAGGGGGTGGCGGCGGCGGCTTGATTGGGGGGGTGGGAGAGCCTCCCCCTTCCCCCCCATCTCTTTGCCCTCTTTCTTTCCCTCCTTTCCTTCCCCTTTTCTTTTCTTTCCCTCCTTTTCTTTCTCGCTTTCCCTTCTCTTCCTTCCTTCTTTCCTTGTCTCTACCCTCTCTCTTTCCTTCCCTCTTTCCTCTCCTCTTTCCTTCCTTCTTTCCTTCTCTTTCACTCTTTCATTCCTTCTCTCTACACACTCTCTCTCTCTTTCCTTCCCTCTTTCCTCCTTCTGCGGCCCAACTCTAATGAGAAGGGGTTTAAACTTTAAACCCCTTCTCTCTTCACTTCCCCCCCCCCAGGGAAGAGAAGGGGAGGCTTTTGAATATTCCTCCCTCCCCCCTTTTGCTTCCCCTTCTGATATCACTTCCGGTGATGTCAGGGGGTGTTGCATATGCTAATGAGCTATTATGCTAATAGCCTACTAGCTCATTAGCATACCATATGTTAATGAGTTCCTGCAGCTCTTTTTCTAGGAAAAGACCCCTGGCAAAGTGGTCCATATAGTCCAACCATGGTTTAAGGTGACTCTCCAGCCCTGAAATCAAACCTTCTGTCAAAAATTCAGTGCAGAAGTTCAAGTCTGAGGTATGACTTCTTTCATGCATTGGGCCAATCATGATTTGGGAGACACCCAAGGCAGACAAAGAAGCTATAAAATCCTGATGCAACCCTGGTGAGCATCAGTGTTGAAGTTCCCCAGAATGAGCAGTCTGGGTGTCTCCACCACAACATCTGAGAGCACCAATTCAGTCAAGGTACCCCCTGGAGGTGGCTGGTAAACAAGCAGAACGCATAATCTAGCCTTAGTCCCTAATGTGAGGAACATACAGTCAATGCCAGTGATAGTTTGCACTGGAAGCCTGTGGAAGGACTCACAGAGGATAATGGCCACGCCTCCTTTCCGGCAAAGTGTGCATGGTTGACGGAGGACTGCATAACTAGGTGGTGTTAGTTAGGACAGATACACCCATGTCTCTGTCTCTGTCAAGCAAGCGAGGTCAATTTCCTCTTCCTGTAATATCTCATAGAGTTGTGAGATTTGTGTCTTACTGAACTGGTATTACACAGTGCTAGTGTATGAGTAGAGGAAATAGAGCCCTTTGCCTCATCAACGCTTGGAAGGTTATGGAGGTTAAACAGGCAGCAAGCTTCCTTACCACATACTGGCTTTCTTTGATACATCCCACCCTACCAGTTCCCAACTGCAGTAAAATATTGCATTAATCAGACATCCTGCTACACATAGCTTTCAAAGAGTGCTGTAATTGAAAAGATACCTTCTCCCTTTTTTCTTTCAGCATTTAGTTAAGAACTGCAAGTCACTATGTCTTACAGTGAGAGTTAACCGAGCAGAGTATCGAGAGGACTTTTGTGAGTTTTTGCAGAAATCCTCTGCAGTTTCATTAATTTTTCTTTATTATCTTTAATTTTTAAAAGAATATTTAAGAATACAGACATACAGATTTCACCACATTATCTGGGTCATTACTTTTTAAAAAAGGAACTAGCATATTCTCTGTAACACAGCATATAGTTTTGTTCAGATATTATACTACTGAGTGCAAATGATTTGAATGTGTAGGTTACCATGATTTTCCAAAAAGGGGAATCCCCTTACAGCATGCTTTTTTCACCAGAAGACTAACAGCAAAACCCTGTACCAGAGCAAGCCATATACTATGTACCTAAGGCCTCAACGGATAATGTTGCCATCATTTGGGGGAGATGTTGTGGTTTCCTAAATTTCTGTCAAGAACCTACAGATCATGCTGTAGAACTGCATCCTCACTATTTCACAATCTCTTCTAAAATATGAGTGTTCCCATAACGAGAGCAAGTAAATACCTTTTCAACTTTCCACCCTAAGGAATGTTGAGAACAGAGTTCAATGAAACGGGATTTCAAAGACAACTGGGCAAGCTACTGAGCATTGGAATCTAAAGGAGCAGCAGGAAAACAGACCTTACCTCTGAAAATCCTGGTGATGGAGGAAGGCATCGTGTTTGCCACATTTCAAGAAAATGAATAACTCCTTCCTTAGCCAATGTTTTATTTTCACTCTCAAACATTCTTTTGTAAATGCACATGTGCCATGATGGGTGAAAGACCCAACTGTCTGTTGTTTAAATAAAAAAAAAATCAGTTCTCACCAATCCGCACAACAGGATATTTAAAGACATTTTACGTAAGATTATTGTGGAAGAGTATTAAGTATATTTATTTACTTCATTTATGCCATGCCTTTCTTCCCAATGGGGACCCAAAACAGCTTACACTGTTTCCTCTCCTCAATTTTATCCTCACAAAAAACCTTGTGAGGTAGGTTAGGCTTAAGAGTGTGTGACTAGCTGAAGGTCACTCAGCGTATTTCCATGGCAGAGGTGGGGGATTCAAACCTAAGTCTCCCGGATCCTAGTCCAACATTAATCACTACACCATAAGATAAATTTCAATATATTTGCATCAAATTATATAAATTCCTAGTTTATGAAGCTGTCACTTTCACACATATTAAATATCAAGCTGGACCTGGGCTGGCTAATTCCCACTGGCTCCATGACTATTAGAAATCAGAGCTGCCTGCCTTTCACAATGCCTGCTGACTTTTGTTCTCCATAGGCCAGAGTAAAGGGTGAGTTTATACAATCTTTAGCCAAAATCATCAGGATTTTTCACTGCACATACAACAAATAACCAAGGATGTGCAAGTCTGTAATGGACTTTTGCTCCTTCACACAATTTTAGGGGAAAGTATTTCAGGAACTGAACATACATATATCCTAGGCACATATTACATAAAATATAAAAAATGGGATGCAGTCTTGTTGCCTGATCATACTGCCAAAAGGCTGAATACCAGTTGTTGAACATGCCTTTATCTAATAGCGATGCGTGGCCCCACACTGTGGACCAAAAACAAATCAGGACCTTTCTTCAAACTTGGGGTATTTACAAGGTTTAGAGAAAATCTAAAAGATTTCAAAAAGGGGAAGGGGAGGGAATGTTTTTTATATTAACAATGATGTCTGTGCATACACAAACATCACAAATTAAAAATAAACCTAATGATTTAATAACAAAAATCCAGTGAGAAGACCTCATAAGATCACAGCTGTCATGCAGGGGTACCCCAAGCATGGGGAAGTTGGTGACTGATGCTTTGGGCATATCACAAATAAGAACAAACCGTGACAGACTAATAATTATTACTTCCAAAAGCATTTTGGTAATTTTATATAACTAGGAAAAAGGCTCGTTGTGGAAATAAATACACCGATCTCTAGAAAGAGGCTCTGGGCGGGTGCCCCGGCCTTGGACACTCAGTGTCAATTTGCTGTGGCAACCTCAGCAGGGTATAATGACACTGAGTCCACCATTTTCTCCAGAGGAACTGATCTCTGCTACCTAAAGAACAGTTGTAATTTTGAGTGATCTCCAGCCCTCACCTGGAGATTGGCAACGATGGCTCCCCAGAAGGGTATAGTTGATTTGGAGGGTGGAGTCTATGGCTTTGTACCTGCCCGATGTCCCACACCTCCTGAAACCTCACCTTCTCCAGGCTCCATACCTCACAGCCCCAGGAATTTCCCACCTGGAGTTGGCAACCCTATCTCCTTCCCAGCCAATCATCAACCTACCTTTATTTTCTCCTCATTCTTCAGCTTTCCACCCCCCAACACACACCTGCAGCCTCTCCCATGCTCTGAAGCCCTGACTTCTGCGTCACATTGGCTGTCATGGGGGCCACCTCAGCAGCATATAAGGATACAGAGCCCACCACTTTCTCCAGGGGAACTGATCTCTGCCATCTGGAAAGCAGTTGTAATTCTGAGTGATCTCCAGCCCTCACCTGGAGATAGGACACTTTTTACCTCAGAACAGCAAACTGTTTAGAATGTTAGACGCAAAAGCCAATCAAGTCGCATATGCAAACAACCTCTGTGTTCCAAGGCCAATGAGGCTGCATATGCAAATAACCTCTGTGTTCTGACTGGCTATGGGGGGGAACAGCAAACTGTTTAGAATGTTGGACGCAAGACTCAAGCAATGCAGCCAGTGGACAGGGACAGATTCTGAGTGACACACCAGGGCGCCAACCAATTCCGGAGCATGTAGAATGTTCTAGAGAAGTGCCACCACCATTCAACTTTTATATATAAGGGAGATTTCCACATAAATAGTGCAAAACATGCCAAGTCATTCAGTGTGTAGCATAGAAAAATACAATCTCAATTTGGTATTAATTTTAAAAGACTCATTCAATAGTGTTAAGTCCTTATTACAAAAATTAATAAAAGGGAAGAGTAAGGGATTGAACTCAGTACTTAAGGAGTAAGTACTTACTTAAGGAGTAAGGGATGAACTCAATATACACAAATCATAGCAGCTTCAATTCCTGTTGAGAAGCGTCCTGCATTCAAATCAAAGCAGCTTCAAATCCTGTTAGTAGCCATCCTGCAACACAGATGCCTCCTTGAAGCTGTGTTTTGACATTTGATAGCTACAAAATTAACATAAGAAAATTTCTGATGCTGCTTCCTTGAAAGGAATGTGATGTACTTTTCCTGCCATGAAAAAGTCTGTCGAAACACAGCTTCAAGCAGGCATCTGTGTTGCAGGATGGTTACCGACAAGATTTGAAGCTGCTTTGATTTGTGAATACTGAATGCATCCCTTACTCCTTAGGAGACTCTTCCCTTTTATTAATTTTTGTAATAAGGCCTTAACACCATTGAATGAATCTTTTTGAATCAATTCCAAATTGAGATTGTATTTTTCTATGCTACACACTGAATAACTTGGCATGTTTTGCACTATTTATGTGGAAATTATATAAAATTACGAAAATGCTTTTGGAAGTAATTATTATTAGTTATTCTGTCATAGTTTGTTCTTATTTGTGATAGCTGTTTCCATGATTCTCTCTTTGTTTGGTTGTGATGCTTTGGGCAGGCAGTGAGGGAGGAAGACAGATTCTGTCAGAGGTGAGGATGCAAAAGCTGTGGTGGGGGGAACAGGATTCAAGGAGAGTAGAGCAGGGAAATACAAGAGCAAATGTTGGGTAGGGGAAGACAGGGAAGAAGTTTGAAGAAGGAGGAAGGAAGGAATGAATGAAACAGAGACTGAGCAGCAGAGAGGGAGAAAAAACAAACTTGAAGATAGGAAGATGGATTGGAGGTTTAAGGGCAACTGAGCCAACAGGAAAGAAGTTGGGACAAGGGGGGACTTCCCCTCCCCCACAAATTCTTATAGGTCCCCAATTTTTATATTCTTGTTATCCATCAGTCTTAGAAATTATTATTTAACTTGCTAAGCAATCAGATACCAGGAATTGTTTGCAGCTCTATAAAGAAATACATAATCCTTCTCTTTAATACTCAGCAAAATTAGTGTTATTGCCTGGAAATGGTCTTACCTTTTTGTTCTGATATTGCAAGTTCATATAAGCTATTTAACTTCGGTAAAACTGGCTTTATAACATGTATCTAAAATTGAAAAAGAGACATTACATTGATTTTCTCTGCAAATAAATATTTAAACTATAGTACAAACTATACACTAGTCTCTCCTACAATTTACACAACTATGATAAATCTGCAGTCATAAAAATTATAGCATGTAATCTTTGTAGCCCAGTTTCAGTACCCGTTTTGTGAACATCAAACATGAACATAATGCTGCTGCTGTAATCTTCTTTTGCCTTGGATAATAATATAATGAGACCAAATATTTTCTCTTATATTTAAACTTTTTCACCCAAGGGATGAAGTGTTAAGTTTGAAATGCATCAGAGGTGTTTTGCCTGACAAGAGGTCATTCTCAGCCCCTGTTGGCTTCTGCAGTATATACATGTTTACGGTTGCACAACTCTTCTTCCCTTTATAGCAGCCCTCAATAGTAATTTGTAAAGATATTGCATTATATTTACCTGATTTCCTTCCAGAGTCTCCATAATTAAAATATAGTTTCCCCAAAACTCAGTAAGTTGATCCTTTTTCTCAGCAGACCACCAGAACAACCATGGTTCTAGAAGATAAGCAAATCAGAGACATTATCTCATCAGGAAATTATATAAATAATGCCATCTCTAATAATGTTACCAATATGAAAAAGGTAATAAAACTAGGTCTTGTCTTATCTTTTCTCCGTATATAAACCTATCAATGTCAACAAGAAACCTAATGAACAAAGGCCCACATAAGCAGCAAGCAAGGAGTACTATGAACACCACAATCCTTTCCTTTCACATGGATTTGTAGATACAGAGGAAACTCTCATAGGTTTCTACTGATGACTCTCCTCCCACTAGAAGCCCTTATATGAGCACACTGCTACTGGGCCAATACACCTAGTCCTTCCCAATAATCCCAGATGTTCTCGTATTTCACATGGCTATTCAATATCCAACTTTTCTTCAACTTTCACAGGGTTCTCCCACAAATAACATCAGCATGCTGCATGCTAGAGAACCTGTCATGAAATGGGCAGTGAGTATGTGTGCCAGATGTGATGTGCCAGAGAACCTTACACCACTGGTAATGACTGGACATACTGTATTGTACCTGGCATAGCAGAAATGTGTCCAGATGAGGG